>NW_025920162.1:995537-1185416 GCF_902686445.1 Sciurus carolinensis | reverse complement strand
ATCCAGATTGATATTTGACCAAATGTCTCTGCACCCTGTGTCCCAGTTAAATTGGCTCATAAAATTAACCATCGAATACCTTAACCATATTGGACACTATGTTGGGTTAATAATTGACATGAAGATCTACACATTTTGTGCCAATCTTCATCTATCTATTCACATGTCTCTTCTCTAGATTTCTTTGTCTTTCATCCATCAGTCCTTTATGTCTAGGTCCCTGTTCATTGACCACTGTCCAGGAATCTACATATATTCTCATGTATGGCCACTTCCTCCACAGAACGTGGATGACCAGTTGGACCACTCATACCTTGTCTATGGGAAAAATCTCCCTGCTCACTATTGTTCAAGGTCATCCCTAAAGGTGTATATACAATTTAGCCACCATTAATATAAACTGTGGTTGACAAATAAATCAGCAATCTATAACAGATATGTTAATAAAAATGTTAAATTATATTTGGCTTAAATTATCTAATACTAACCAATTATTAAAATAAAAGTAAAGGGAAATTATCATGGCAGATGCTGAAACCAGAACTTCAGAACAAGAGCATGAGATGGATAAAGATGTATCAAAGTAATGTGAAAAAGTTTTAAAAGGAACAAATCCATATTTTCGTTCAGTAGAAAATATTCAATGCAGAAAAGATGTGAAGATGAAGAGATGGACATTTATAATCTATTGTCAAAAAGCTGGACGCAGCTGAATTCGGTTACTAAAAATGACTATGGGGATTAATACTAAGATTTTTTTTAATATCTGAAACTGATATTAAAACATGAAATTGGCATTTATCTTTAATACCAAAGTCAAAAGGTGGTGCCACAAGTTGAGTTAAAAAAATTTAGTTTGAGCAGCTGCTGAAGCAGAGTAGGAATTAAAAGAATTTAGTTTGGAACTTGCTGACTTTGCACTGATTCTGAGATATTCAAGTACAGACATCTACTAGGTAGCTAGATAAAGAAGTTAAGGCCAGATAGAGATGTTTAGACTGAGATACAGATTTAGAAGCCATCACTATAAATAAAACCAATAGCCAGGTAAGAGATCAGAAAGTCATACAAATTACTCTTTGTGTTCCCACTATTCATATGATGAAATCATTACCCCCATTGTGATAGTGTTAAGAGATTTGGCATTTAGGAAGGTCCTTGGGCCTGCCCCCACCTCATTGCTAAGCCTGACTTTGAACTCATGATCCTCCTGTCTCAGCTTCCCAAGATACTAGGATTATATACAGGCGCCACTGCACCTCACATGTAAGTCTTTTTTTTTATTATTAATGTATACAAATGAGACACATGCTGTTTCTCTATTTGTACATGGAGTCAAGGCATACCATTTGTGTAATCATACATTTACATAGGGCAATGATGTTTGATTCATTATTTTTTTCCCTTTCCCCCACCCCTCCCACCCCTCTTTTCCCTTTATACAGTCCTTCTTTCCTTCATTCTTACCACACTCCTTATCCCTAACCCTAAACCTAATGCTAACCCCTCCCACCCCCCATTATATGTCTTCATCTGCTTATCAGCGAGATCATTCGTCCTTTAGTATTTTGAGATTGGTTTATCTCACTTAGCATGATATTCTCCAATTTCATCCATTTGCCTGAAAATGCCATAATTTTATCATTATTCATGGCAGAGTAATATTCCATTGTATATATATGCCACAGTTTCTTTATCCATTCATCAACTGAAGGGCATCTAGGTTGGTTCCACAATCTGGCTATGGTGAATTGAGCAGCAATGAACATTGATGTGGCTGTATCTCTATAGTATGCTGATTTTAAGTCCTTTGGGTATAGGCCAAGGAGTGGGATAGCTGGGTCAAATGGTGTTTCCATTCCAAGCTTTCTGAGGAATCTCCATACTGCTTTCCAGAGTGGTTGTACTAATTTGCAACCCCACCAGCAATGTACGAGTGTTCCTTTATCACCACATCCTTGCCAACACCTATTGTTGCTTGTGTTCTTGATAATCGCCATTCTAATTGGGGTGAGATGAAATCTTAGGGTAGTTTTGATTTGCATTTCCCTTATTACATTTTTTCATATCTGTTGATTGCTTGTACATCTTCTTCTGTGAAGTGTCTGTTCATTTCCTTAGCCCATTTGTTGATTGGATTATTTGTATTCTTGGTGTAGAGTTTTTTGAGTTCATATAGATTCTGGAAATTAGCGCTCTATCTGAAGTATGGTTGGCAAAGATATTTGTCCACTCTGTAGGCTCTCTCTTCACATTGCTGATAGTTTCCTTTGCTGAGAGAAAGCTTTTTAGTTTGAATCTATCCCAGTTGTTGATTCTTGCTTTTATTTCTTGTGCTATGGGAGTCCTGTTAAGGAAGTCTGATCCTCAGCCAACAAGTTGAAGATTTGGACCTACTTTTTCTTCTATAAGATGCAGGGTCTCTGGTCTAATTCCGAGGTCCTTGATCCATTTTGAGTTGAGTTTTATGTAGGGTGAGAGATAGGGGTTTAATTTCATTCTGTTGCATATGGTTTTCCAATTTTCCCAGCACCATTTGTTGAAGAGGCTATCTTTTCTCCATTGCATATTTTTGGCCCCTTTGTCTAGTATGAGAAAATTGCATTTATTTGGGTTTGTGTTCATGTCCTCTATTCTGTACCATTGATGTACCTGTCTATTTTGGTACCAATACCATGCCGTTTTTGTTACTATTGCTTTGTAGTAGAGTTGAAGATCTGGTATTTCAATACCCCCTGCTTCGTTCTTGCTACTTAGGATTGCTTTAGTTATTCTAGGTTTTTTATTCTTCCAGATGAATTTCATAATTGCTTGCTCTATTTCTGCAAGGTACATCATTGGTATTTTAATTGGAATTGCATTGAATCTGTATAGCACTTTAGGTAGTATGGCCATTTTGACAATATTAATTCTGCCTATCCAGGAACATGGGAGATCTTTCCATCTTCTAAGGTTTTCTTTAATTTCTTTCTTTAGTGTTCTGTAGTTCTCATTGTAGAGGTTTTTCACCTCTTTTGTGAGATTGATTCCCAAGTATTTTATTTTTTTCGATGCTATTGTGAATGGGGTAGGTTTCCCAATTTCTCTTTCTGAAGATTCATCACTTATGTATAAAAATGCATTGGATATATGAGCATTGATCTTGTAACCAGCTACTTTACTGAATTCACTTATGAGTTCTAAAAGTTTTCTGGTGGAATTTCCTGGTTCCTCTAAATATATAATCATGTCATCAGCGAACAGGGATAGTTTGAGTTCTTCTTTTCTAATTCGTATCCCTTTAACTTCTTTGGTTTGTCTAATTGCTCTGGCTAGAGTCTCAAGGACGATGTTGAATAGAAGTGGTGAAAGAGGGCATCCCTGCCTTGTTCCAGTTTTTAGGGGGAACGCTTTCAGTTTTTCACCATTTAGAATGATATTGGCCATGGGCTTAGCGTAGATGGCCTTTATAATGTTAAGGAATGTTCCCACTACCTTAATTTTTTCTAGTGTTTTGAGCATGAAGGGATGCTGTATTTTATCGAATGCTTTTTCTGCATCTATTGAAATAATCATGTGGTTCTTAACTTTAAGTCTATTGATATGGTGAATGACATTTATTGATTTCCGAATGTTGAACCAACCTTGCATCCCTGGGATAAAATCCACTTGATCAAGGTGCACTATCTTTTTAATATATATTTGTATGTGATTTTCTAAAATTTTGTTGAGAATTTTTGCATCGATGTTCATTAAGGATATTGGTCTGAAATTTTCTTTTTCTCGATGTGTCTCTGTCTGCTTTAGGTATCAGGGTGATATTGGTTTCATAGAACGAGTTTGGGAGTGTTCCCTCCTCTTCTATTTCATGGAATACTTTGAGGAGTATTGGAATGAGCTCTTCTGTAATGGTTTTGTAGAACTCGGCTGAGAATCCCATCTGGTCCCGGACTTTTCTTTGTTGGTAGGCTTTTGATGATCTCTTCTATTTCATTGCTTGAAATTGGTTTATTTAAGTTGTGTATGTCCTCCTCGTTCAGTTTAGGTAATTCATATGTCTCTAGAAATTTGTTGATGTCTTCGAGGTTTTCTGTTTTGTTGGAGTATAGATTTTCAAAATAGCTTCTAAATATGTTTTGTATTTCACTTGTGTCTGTTGTGATATTTCCTTGTTCATTCCTGAATTTTATTAATTTGAGTTTTCTCCCTCTTTCTCTTTGTTAGTGTGGGTAAGGGTTTATCAATTTTGCTTATTTTTTCAAAGAACCAACTGTTTATTTTGTTAATTTTTCCAATTGTTTCTTTTGTTAAAATTTTGTTGATTTCGGCTGTGATTTTAACTATTTCCTGTCCTCTACTACTTTTGGTATTGGTCTGCTCTTCTTTTTCTAGGGCTTTGAGCTGTAGTGTTAAGTCATTAATTTGTTGATTTCTACTTCTTTTTTTGAATGCACCCCATGAAATAAATCTTACTCTAAGTACTGCTTTCATAGTGTCCCAGAGATTTTGATATGATGTGTCTTTGTTCTCGTTTACTTCTAAGAATTTTTTATTTCCTTCCTGATGTCTTCTATTATCCATTCATCATATAATAGTGTATTATTTAATCTCCAGGTATTGGAGAAGTTTCTGTTTTTTATTCTGTCATTTATTTCTAATTTCAATCCATTATGATCTGATAGAGTACAAGGTAGTATCTCTATCTTCTTGTATTTGCTAACAGTAGCTTTGTGGCATAAAATATGGTCTATTTTAGAGAAGGATCCATGTGCTGCTGAGAAGAAAGTGTATTCATTCTTTGTTGGATGGTATATTCTATATATGTCTGTTAAGTCTAAATTGTTGATTGTGTTATTGAGATCTATGGTTTCTTTATTCAATTTTTGTTTGTAAGATCTATCCAGTGGTGAGAGAGGTGTGTTAAAATCGGCTAGTATTAGTGTGTTGTGGTCTATTTGATTTCTGAAATTGAGAAGGATTTGTTTGACGTACGTGGATGAGCCAATGTTCGGGGCATAGATATTTATGATTGTTATGTCTTGCTGATTTATGCTTCCCTTAAGCAGCATGTAATGTCCTTCTTTATCCCTTCTGACTAGTTTTGGCTTGAAGTCCACATTATCTGAAATGAGGATGGATACTCCAGCTTTTTGCTGTGTCCGTGTGCATGGTATGTTTTTCCCCATCCTTTCAGCTTTAGTCTATGGGTATCTCTTTCTATGAGATGAGTCTCTTGCAGGCAGCATATTGTTGGATTTTTCTTTTTAATCCAATCTGCCTGTCTATGTCTTTTGATTGATGAGTTCAGGCCATTAACATTCAGGGTTATTATTGTGATATGATTTGTATTCCCAGTCATTTGACTCATATTTGTCTTTTGACATGATTTGGTTTCTCCTTTATTTGGCTATTCCTTTAGGCTAGTGCCTCCTATTGCTGATTTGCATCATTGTTTTTCATCTCTTCCTCATGGAATATTTTGCTGAGAATGTTCTGTAATGCCAGCTTTCTTTTTGTAAATTCCTTTAGCTTTTGTTTATCATGGAAGGATCTTATTTCATCGTCAAATTTGCAGGTAAGTTTTGCTGGGTATAAGATTCTTGGTTGTCATCCATTTTCTTTCAGGGCTTGGTAAATGTTGTTCCAGGCCCTTCTAGCTTTTAGGGTCTGGATTGAAAAATCAGTTGATATTCTTATTGGTTTCCCTCTGAATGTAATTTGATATTTTTCTCTCACGGCCTTTAAAATTCTGTCTTTATTTTGTATGTTAGGTATCTGTTCAGAGAAGCTAGTCTTGAAAGTCCCCTCCCACTGCAGGGGGTCCGGGCTGCTTGGGTAAGTCTCTGGCTGCCCTGTCCTGGTCCCTGAATCCCTTGCGGGCCGGAGTGTGCCACGCTGGCTGTGGGACTTGGAGCTTGTTCTGATCAGAAAGGCTCTCAGTAGGGGGCCTGCTCTGAGAACCTGGAGAAGCTGGCTGTGTGGGAGGGGCCCAGTGCCTGAGTGTGCAGGGCTGCCTTTGGAAGACTCTAGCTGCCCTACCCTGCTCAGATAAGCCACCTCTAACTGGGTCTGCCACCCGGGCCAAGCTTTACCCAGTGGGCAGACTCACCCGTGGCTCTATTTTGGTCCGAGTCTCTCAATGCCTCCCCTTCTTAACTCCTGGGTTCTGGAGCAACTGGGGATTCAGTCCCCCTCTAGTCCGCCATTTGGATCGCCCACATGTAAGTCTTGATGTGTGTTTTGCACATTTCTACTCCACTGATTTGTTTTCTAATTTATTTTCCTAAGTGTCTTTTGAAGACCAGAAGTTTTATGTTCTTTTTCTTTGAAGTGCTGAGGATTTAACCCAGGGCACTATGCTTGCTAGATATGTTGTATCACTAAGCTACAAGACATAGTTTTATTTTTGATGAAATCCAATTTATGAATTCTTTTATGGTTCATGATTCATAAAAGTTTTTTCATAAGATTTTTATAGTTTTAACTTTTATTATGTCTATGATCCATTTGGAGTTAATTTTTTTATGTAGTTGACCTGTTGTATTTGTGAATTCAGTTGAACATAGGTCAGAAATATTCAAAAAGTGATGGGGGTGTAGCTCAGTGGTAGAGCTCTTGCCTAGCATGTGTGAGACCCTGGGTTCAATGCCCAGTACTGGGAGAAAATTTTTTTAAATGAATTGAGTCAGGCTGAGATTGTGAATCAGTGGTAGTGAGCTCTCCTAGCATGTGTTAGGCCCTGGGTTTGATCTTCAGCACTACATAAAACTAAAGGTATTGTGTCCACCTACAACTAAAAAATTTTTTAAAAAATGAATTGGGTCTATACTGAATTAGTACAGACTTTTTTCTTGTCTTTGTTCCCTAAACAATACAGTGTAACAACTATTTCTGTAACATTTACATTGTAATAAGTATTATAAGTAATCTACAGATGATTTAAAGTTTATAGTAGTAGGAGGATACGCAAAGGTTATGTGCATATTTACCACAACATTATATGTAAGGGACTTGAGCATCCTACAATTTTGGTATCCCTGGGGGTTCTGTGACCAATTCCCTATAGATACCCAGTGGTAGCTGCAAATTATAAGGTAGTGGTTGAGGTTCATTCATTCTTTCATGTAAAGATGTCCAGGTGTTTATCATTTTTTAAAAAGACTCACCTTTTTCTATGTATTTCATTTTATTTCTTAATAAATAACTAATTTTGCCTTTGTTGAAGTGAATTGCTTATGTTTGTTTACTTTGGATTCTACATAGTTTTACAAAGAACAGATCTTTGTCTGTTCTTAGACTGATACCACATTATCTTGATTGCTATAGCTTTACAGTTAAGACTTCACATAAAGTAAATCTCATTGAGAGAATTTTAAGAGCTTTGAAATTTGATTTTTAAATTTCATGTTTTACTGAACACTGGAAAGAAGATCCATAATTTTCCTTAGATTCCCAAAGGTATCTTCTACTCCCAAAAAACTTAACATTCACTGCAGTATAAAGTTAATACATCTCTGTCCTGAATTATTTGGTGTTAAGTCTCATGAAAGTTGCAGGTTAAAAATAGTTTCATCAAAACTTAATTTCCTTATAGGAAATAGATGAGATATTTTAATGGGTTCCATAAAGTGTCAACCATTTCCTTTTTCTTTTTTTTTAACCGTATTGTAAAAATACTAACTGTAATCAAGGTACATGTTGGAGACTGGATGTATTATTCAGTGTTGGAGCGCTTGCCTATATATTTGAGACACTGGGTTCAATATCCAGCAGTACAGGAAGAAAAAAAAGAGACATGTGGGGGAAAGTGAGTAAGTGTATTTATTAAGATGTTTACTCACCAGAGAAAGTCATTGAAAATGTCAATTCGGCTTTGGAAGATAAAAGATCACAGTAGCAACTATGTTATTCTCCATTGCAAGAGTTCCATCTGTTTTAAACCTGTATCATATTCTGTGATATTTCAGAATTAATACTCTTCTTAATTTTAGAGGCATCATTAAACGTGTTATTATTTTACTAAGGATAAGTATAAGGAGGTGGTGGTTCATATTTATACCTTTTTTCAGTGGACCATAGGCCCTTCGCCTTTTTATATTATACTGGTGATAGCTTTTTACTGCTTAGCCTTAGAGCCATTCATACAATACTAAAGGATATGTCTAGTCATGATTTTCACTTAAGAATTAAAATAAAAAGAATAAAGAAATACATGTACGTGAAGCCTAAGCCTGGAATACCTGAATTGAACAGGGTTGTGTGATGATTGAAGAGGTAGAAATTACTAGGCCTTTGTTCATGTTCTAAGAAGTGTTCTAATTTTTTTTTTGCCACCTTGCAGAATTTTGAAGAAGCACATCCAGGGAGGGTGAAACATTTTGACAGATGGTTTTCAACTGTTGTTAAGTTAGTGTTTAAAAAAAAAGATACCCATCTCATTGTAAAAAATACTTGGTGTTTAAATTGAGAATTACTCATTTAGGTTTTATTTTACTGTACTACATATATAAAACTTTTAAATTAATATCAGACTTTTTTGCTATTTTTAAAATAACTTAATTAAAATAAAATGTTGATGCTTAAAATTAGTCACCTTGAGTATTTTAAGCAGTTTAGCATACTGATTGGGATTATTCCTCCATTGACCTAATATTTCCTGCCTTGAAGTAATTATTTTGCAAAATAAGTTTTGGTTGGACTTATAGATGTATTTTTTAATATTAAAGTGGATTTTGAGTATCAGTAACATTTTAAAGTTATACTTTATAACTTATACTTTTACTTATACTTTTGTGTACATAATACCTGACTTACTCCTTTTCCTGTTTCATGGTACATATTCTCTAAGAAATCTCTCTGTTCCTTAGGGGGGGGTTAATCAAACAATTTCTATTACAACAGTCTTAAGTAGATGTAATTATTTTTAAAATGTTCTTGCTGGCCTAGTTTCTGGTAATGTATGAAGGGAATTTAATTCCCATTATTAAAAATATTCTGTATCTTTTATGAATACCAAGGAATTACTGCCTTTGTGCCTTTTTTAAATTGTAAAAAGATGAAATACTATTGTTAAATACTCCTAAATAACTCAAAACTGGTTTTTGTTTTTGGTGCTAGGGATTGAACCCTGGACTTTGTACATTCCAAGCATGCACTTTACCATTGAGCTGTACCTCAAGTCTTATTATTTTTAATATATCTAATACTATACGTACAGAGAACTTCAGATAGGGAACAAAATAAAATTCAGAGTAGTCCTTACATTCCTATTTTAGAGCCATTGAAAGAGTTCATTTCCTCTTAGGTTGTACATGTCTGCCTCTAACATTGACTATCCATTCCAGTGTTATTACACATACCTTCTCCTATTAACAGAAACTTACACAACATCAAGTAAGTTTCAGTGTGTATGATTCAAGTCAGTACTTGCCTTTCACTGGCATCTCTTGATTCCCCACCTCCTTTAAGTTAAACACTGAACTTGGTAACCCTAATGTGTTAAGTGGATCTTAAGAGTGGTATGAGAGGGGCTGGGGAGATAGCTCAGTTGGTAGAGTGCTTACCCTGTAAGCACAAGGTCCTGGGTTCAATCCCCAGCACCACAAAACAAAAGAGTGGTATGAGAATAAGGTGAGGTGATGAATAGTAAAAATCTTCACAAAATTAAAGTACTCTTAATTATCTTTCTGATTCTCAAAACAGGAGGTAAACATATTTCAGATTTTCCTTCAGAAATATTTCTTTTTAAAGTCCAGTGACATACTTAGCACAGGTGCCTAGTAGTTAAGAATTTTTAGCAGTCCTTATGACTGACGTGTTAGAGCTGTGTGAATGTTGGTTACATTCCACTAATGTTATCTTTAAACTGCTTTTGAATTAAACACAAAAGGGCAACATATTGATATATTGGGTAAGCAATCCATGGGAAAGAGGTAAAACCTTTTAGTATGATAGTAGATAAATTGTATGTTAGGGTTTTTGGGGGGATAATAAGCTTTATGATTTGTGTTTTGGCATTTTCATAAATGTGGTCTCTGTTTATTTGCACAGTCATCCAAAACTACATTGGTGACTTTTACATTGAATCATTTCATAGGACACATATTCATGAATTCAGTAAATATCTGAGTACCTGATATATCCCAGATAGTACTCAGAGTATTTGGAAGTATGTTTGAAAACAAAAGTCTCTGCCCTTATCTAGCCACATCCTGGTGCAGCTCTATGTTAGGGGACAGCAGTGCAGACAAACCATAGACACACAAAAAAGAATTTATGTAATATGTTTGAAGGTAATAAGTACTATGGATAAATGAAAGTAAAGCAGGTTGGAGTTGGAGGATGTAGATTGCCATTTATAACAGGGAAATCAAGGTAGACCTTAACTGAGAAGGTGTCATTTGACAAAAATTTTCAGAAGATCAGGAAAAAGTTCACAGGTTCTCTTGACAGAATTGTGCCTTCTTAATTCAAGACACAAGGAGACCAAGGTTACTAGAGTAACTCAAATACTGAAAGGTGAGTAGTAAGAGATGAATTTCCAGAGGGGTGGGGGAAGAGCCAAGGGCTATTGTAGAGACTAACTTTTGTGTTAAAGGCTAGCTAGTTGGTGTGTGCTCATAATCCTAACAGTTCAGGAGGCCTAGGTAGAAGGATTAAAAGTTCTAGGCCAACCTGGACAACTGAGGTAGACCCTGTCTCAAAAAAAAAAAAAAAGATTTAAGAAAGAAAGGGAAACTGCTCAGGGTTTAGCAGTCAGAACTGAGAGATGTGATCTCACTACATTTTAACAGGAGTACTGTGGTTGTTGTGTAGAGAATAGAATGTAATGCTGCAGGATAGAAACTGGGGGACTAGGTTTAGTCCAGAGTGGTGCAGTAGAAGCATCAACTGGTCACATTTGGAATGTTTACAGAGTAGGTCCAGTGGGATTTGTTGATAGATTGAACTTGAGGTATGCAAGAAAAGAAGTATCAAGGATGAAGTTAAAGACAGGTGGAAAATTCAGTTTGGGAGCTGGGTGTGGTGCCACATGCCTGTAATCCCAGTATCTCAGGAAGCTAAGATCAACTCAGGAGGGTAGGATCACAACTTCAAGGCCAATTTCTGCAACTTAGTAAGACCCTGCCCCCCCCCAAAAAAAAAGACAGGATGTTTTGAATTCAATCCCCAATACCACCACCATGCAGAAAGTAAATAAAAAAACTGTTTGGAGCTCTCTAAGATGTTGAGTAAGTAGCTGAATATGTGAATCTTGAGTTTTGGAGTGGGGACATGCGACAGAGTTCACCATACCCATGTCTCATTTTCTTCTTGGTATACAGGTAAACAGCACTTCTCCCTTGCTTACAGTTAGTTGTCATATGATTGAATTCTAGCTAGTGAAATGTGAACACAAGTGATATGTACCATTCTAGGTCTGTCCATACAAATACCCTCCATCCTGTTTTCTCCTGACTGGCTGGAATGGAGATTATTACCAGAATACCAGAATATGTTGTCAATTATGTGTTACAAATGATAAGTTGTCCACAGTATAGTTTCCAGAAGGTCGGGAAAAGGACCACCCTACTAACCTGTTCAGTCACCTAGTACTGTTATATAACTAAGAAATACACTACATAGTGTTTGAGTTCTTACCATTTTGGGGTGTTACAGCAGTCAGTATATCCTAAATTATGGAATTTAGATGGTATTTAAAGCTATGAGACTGATGTTTGCCCATCAAGAGGATGAGTATAGAAAGGAAAAAAGAAGAGATCCAAAGTTGGAGAAAAGAGTCAAGAACCTCAGAAGGAGCAGCCAGTGAGGTAGGAAATCAGATGAGGAAAGTTTATTAATAGGGAGTGGTCAAGTGTAAAATTCTGCTGAGAGGTCAATTAAGATAAAAAGTTGAGAATATATCATGGAGTTAACAAAGTGACATTATTCCTGTTGTCTACACAAGTATAAAGCTAAGGGAGTTTTTGTTTGTTTGTTTGTTTGTTTGTCTTTGGATTGGAGTGATTTTAAGAAAGAAGGGGAAATGAAGATAGTGCTGTATGGTTTGGATGTGGTTTGTCCCCCAAAAGTTCATGTACTTGATCCCCAGTGTGGTGGTATTTAGATGATAGAACCTTTAAGAAGTTGGACCTTGGGCTGGGTATGTAGCTCAATAGTAGCATTCTTATCTAGTCCTGGGTTCAGTCCCCAGCACCAGGAACAAACAAAATAAAAACAGATATGGGACTTCACTGTACAAAATGTGTTAATGCTATCTCAAGAACAGCAAGACTACGCCTCATTGCCTTGACCCCCTTCTGCATGCTGCCAGTTCCCTTTCTGCTTCTCTGCCATGTTGTGATACAACTAGCTTCCCTCACCCATACTCATGTTGTTTGAATTTCCCCTACCCACTAGAATTGTGAGTTGAGTAACCCTTTTGTATTAATTATCCAGCATTGGGTATTTGTTATAGGAACACAAAATGGAATAAAACAGTAGGGAAGTAGGGTCAAGAAATTTTTTTGATGATGAAAAAGTAAGGGCATAATGTACCATAAATGAACAATTAGATAGTAAAACATCAATGATTTCAAGACGAGGTAATTGCTGAAGCAGTGTCTCTGAAGAGGCAAGAGAGAAAATTATTTAGTGCACAAAGAAGAATTTCAGTCCTATTGACTTTCATTAGAATACTTCATGATCACAGGAAATAAGGCTCACAAGTTGTGCTAGGTCAGTAGATAATGATGGTTGGAGTCTGATGGGGTCTCTTGCAGTTGCTTCAGCCTTTTTCCCTTAAGGAAGTAAGGTTATCAGCCTGGGGTAATAATTTGGAGATACAGTATTTCAAGGTAAGAAATGAGTGTGTTAAAGTTTTTTTTTTTTTTTTTTTTTTTTTTTTTTTTTTTAGCAACGTGAGAGCGAATTGAGTAATGACAAGTGGTAAATTTGATAAGCAACATTGCGTTATGAAATATCTGTACAGCACTGTGGATCTTCTGACTTTTTGGTGTAGGTCCTCAGAGTTAAATGTAACTTGTCAAGGCAGCTTAACACTTGGTATGAGTCATTCTCATTTTGACTCAGATATAGTATCACTGGGAAATAGAACATGAATTATTATTTCTCCTTGAAGCATCTGCCATTATCCTGCCATAAATTTAAGCTAAATTCTGAGAGATCTGATAACTGATTTTTCTTTTTAAAATCTTCCTTCATTCTCTCTATTAGGTATTTGTTTTGTCTATGTAGAGAAAACAAAGAAATCACTGTGTCTGACTTTTTTATTCTATATAGTGACATTACTGCTATTGTTACTTTTATTGTTACATTTTTTACTCTTAATTTTGATTTGTCTTAGCCCATACTTTTTCTACTGAGTGAAATATAGATTTGTTCCCCATCCTAGTCCTCCAAACCTTTCAGACTTAACTCACCTACCATTTATTGTAGAAGGCCTTCATAACCTCTAAGGCCTAATTTGTCCTCTCCTTTTATTGCATCCCAGAATTTATCTATATCATTTTACTCACCATTGTATTATAGTTTTTTGTTGGTGTCCACTTCCTCTTGACCGGTACTGTTCAGTCATACTTTCAGTGATGATGGAAATGTTTTTTTGTCATCCAGGGGGGTAGACACCAACGACATATGTATGCAATAATTTTGCACTCAGAATTTGCACAATAGAACTGAGAACTAAATTATTTTAAAATTTTAATTAAATGGTCACATGTAGCTAGTGATTACCTTGATCAGTACAGCTCCCTACTTATTTATTTATTTACTTACTTATTTATTTATGAGAAAAGAATCTTTGTTGCCCTGACTGGTCTAGAACTCCCGGAGTTGAGCCGGTCTGCCTCAGCCTCCTGAGTAGCTGAGACTATGGATATACAACACCCAGTTTCTATACCCTTTTAAAGTTGAGAATCATGTGGGATTCATATTTAATTTATCATTGCTTAACATTGGAGTTACTGCTACTTAAGTGACTGAATGCCTTTTCAGGACTCTTGGTCAAAATACTTACCAGTCAGCTAGAGTATGGCAATTTCCTTTTCTAAAACTTCTGCCATACTTTTACTACTGAGTGAAATATAGATTTGTTCTCCATCCTAGTCCTCCAAACCAGTTTTTCAGTTTGTTTACAGAATTACATTGACTCATGCAGCACTAAGTTCTTAAGTCCTGTAAAGTTAAGGGATTTTCTTCCCCATTAGGACTGAAAAATCACATACCATAAAATTACTTCAAAGATTGTCTGAGGGCTGGGGAGTGCTGAAGAAGCAGTTCATGGGCCAGGCTTAGTTTGTGAGGCAGTTTCTGCTTCAATAAAAACACTTCTACTTCATAAGTTAATATACTGTAATTGTGATTGATTTCATTTGAAGAGTGAAAAAGGGCTTCTAAAAGATAACTGTGGTGTGTGTGTGTGTGTGTGTGTGTGTGTGTGTGAGAGAGAGAGAGAGAGAGAGAGAGAGAGAGAAAGAGAGAGAGAGAGAGTGAGTGCGCATGCATGCATGCTTGTACATGCATGAGCATGAGTATATGTGTGATACTGGAGCCAGATCCCAGTTGCCTACATGCTAGACCTGTGCTCTACACTAAGGGCATCCCTAACACCAAAGATAACACTCTTAATTAAGGTGACAAGTCATGCACATGGTAGCATATAATTAAGATGGAGAATTAATAAATGCTATAGGAGTTCAGAAATAAAAGACTATTTTGGGCTAATGGGTTCTTGATATGAAGTAATCTAGGCAGGTAGAAGAAAGTCAAAAGGGTGAAATAGACAGTGGAAATCATATTTACAAAGCATTAGAGTTTCAAATACATATAGTTTTTGGTAAATAAATATAACAATCTGATTATAGTTGCAAATTCTATGATGTCAAATCTGACTAAATTAAATGGGACTGGATGGTGGAAAAGAAGGATAAACTGAAAAAAATGTGCACTTTCTTTTGTATGCATTGGGTAAAATCTTTTGAGATGTTTTGTTTGTTACCAAGATTGGAGAAGGGGACACTGTCAGCATTTAATGAACAAGATCCAGGGAAGTCAGCCATCCCACAATACTCAGTATAATCTGTACATTTAAAAATTATTACAAATAACTACATGATTTTCTGGGTTTCAATGATGTGGGTGAAAAAATAACTATAATTATCTGAGCTTAGAAATTTATTTTATGTATAAGGCATTTGTAGAGCACACAGATTTTCAGGAATTCAGATATTATGTATGTTGGAGGAAGATTAAAGTTTTTATCTTTGAAAACTTTATCAAGAGTTCTTCATCACTTTAGAGGATGTGGGGGGAAAGGTACTCCCATACATTACTTGTGAGAGCTGCAAATTGTAACCACTCTGGAAAGCAGTATGAATATTTCTTAGAAAACTTGGAATGGAACTACCATTTGACCCAGTTGTCCCACTCCTCAATTTATACACAAAGGATTTAAAATGAGCATAATACAGTGATGCAGCCACATCGGCATTTATAGCAGCTCAATTCACAGTAGGTAGACTGTGTAACCAACCTAGATGCCCTTCAACAGTTGAATAAATAAGGAAAATATGGTACATATACACAATGGAATATTACTTGGCCATAAAGGATGAAATTATGACATTTGCCAGTAAAGGGATGGAATTGGAGACATTATGCTAAGTGAAATAAGCCAATCCCCATTAACCAAAGGCCAGTTGTTCTCTCTGATGTACAGATGCTGACTCACAGTGTGGGGAGGCATTCACCAGACTGGAAAGGGCAGAGTCAGGGGAGGGGGGATGGGAATGGAAATGAGTAGAATAAATTGGACAAAACTTTCCTACATTCTTATATAAATCCATGACCAGTGTAACTCCACATCATGTATTACTCCATGTATATATGATATGTCAAAATACATTCTACAGCTATGGATAACTAAAAAGAAAAAAGAGAAGTCCTCCCAAAGGAAAAAAAATCATTCACCTGAAAACAAAACCAAAGGCTGAATGTTCTCTCTGCTCTGTGGATGCTAACACACAATTTGGGATGTGGATGAGTACAGATGTACTTTGGATTAGACAGAAGGGAATGAAGGGAGGGAGGATGGGGATGGTAAATGTAGTAGAATAAACCAGACATTATTTTTCTGTGTTCATATATAAATATACCCTTGTGCGACTCTACATCATATACAACCACAAGAATTGGAAATTATACTCCATGTATGTATGTCAAAATATATTCTACTGTCATGTATAACTAGAAAGAACAAATGCAAATTTTTTAAAAAAGAAAATTATGTAATTGATGGCTTGTACACAAACACTTGTACAGTGTTTGTGACTCAAATATTCTTCCCTTCAGTCTGAAGTTGTAGCTCTCATAGTCATAGTGGTTCTATGTATAATATAGAAGCAAGAAACTCCTTATGCTGTTTATCATAATAATTATTTATACATTTTAAAATACAAAATATTATAAATTTTTTAATATAAATTGTTTTCTTTCATATGATTGGTCACATTAGTATTAATAAGTAGTAGGTTTTCCAAATTGCACTTATGCAGATGATCTCTTAATTTCACTTAGGATAGTTACAGGAATTATTACAAAATAGTTGTTATGAAAAGGGGAAATCATTTCTGTTCTCTGTAATGGTGGACTGGGATTATTATGACAAATCTTTCTGATGAATAACTAACCTAAAAACTTTTGAATTTTTTTTTTTTTTACTTGACCAGCTGAAAAGATAATGGGGCACTGTCAGGCTAAATTCTAGGAAAGAGTAGGAACCAAAGAAATAAGTAAAGAATGAAATGGGTTTTGCCCTAAGGGTAGTTTCTACTCTATATATGTTTGGACCTGGGTTTGGTAGATTTTTATGGAGTGAAGAGGGTAGAAGTCATGGCCTAATATTCATCTAAAGTCAGTGTCAGAAAAAGCAATCTCATTGTTAGATGGATCCCCAAGGATTATCATTAGGTTATCAGCAAAACAGAACTAAATTGTTTACCCATTCTTGTACCTCAGGGATCCAAGGGAAGGTTGAATGGAGCAGGGAAAGAAATGAAAGTAAGAAAAACAAATCTTTCAAATTGTGAGGACAGTTTTAGCCTTCACACTGATTTGCTGCCCAGGTTTGCTGGGAATAGTCCATTGACCCTCAATCCATTTATCATGATTCTTAGTTTCAGACTAATGGTATTCCCAAGGCCTGGCAGAAGGAAAGGCAAATCATTTGTGGAGAAAGACCTTTCATTCTCAGGGAATTGCCATCAATAATTTTTCAAGGGCAATGAATAGTATGTTGTCACAAGTAACCAGGCACAGTAAAAATAATAATAAGCAAAATTATGTTTAATTGTAATAGACTACATGTTATATATCTGTAGAATTTTTTGAGCAGTATAATTTGTGCAATTTTCTTTTTGGACTTAAAAGTAAGCTTTTTAAAAATAGAAAATAGCCAAGTGTGCATTCACATGGCAATATGAAAAGAAATAGAGCAGAAATAGATCCACAAAATCCTCAGATGCTGTAAACATCAGATGAAATTAAAACAATCACTGTTGAGCTTAAAAGAATTGAAGACAAGCAGAGAAGAAGAGACTGTAAAGAATGACTTCCTAGACTTTGGGAAAAAAAGTAAATTCCAGAATGAAACTACTGTATACCAAATACACCTAAGTGAAAGACTTAACAGATTGTACTTAGTTGAAGAAATAATTGGTTTTCCTAGAAAATAAGCCAGAAGAGGCTTACTAGAATACAATCCTGAGAATCAGAAAGCTGTAAAATATTGAAGAGGGTTTAAGAGACATGAAAGACAGTGAGACCTGATGTTTAATAAGAGCTTGGTCAACTTTGTTTTCAAGATTAAATATTTTTTTTCAATGTCTGAGGTTCTGTCTTCTAGGTGTTCTATCCTATTGGTTATACTTTCTATTGATTTTTAAATTTGATTTATTGTTCCCATCATTTCAAGGATTTCTGTCTTTTTTTAAGTATCTCTAACTCTTTATTGAAATAATCTTTTGCTTCCCTTATTTGCTCTTTTAACTGTTGAGTGGTACAATCATTTAAAGCCTGCACTTGCTCTTTCATCTCATCATTTGCATCTCTGATTATTTTAATTATGTACATTCTTTTTTTTTTTCTTCAGTACTGGGGATCGAACTCAGGGCCTTGTGCTTGCAAGGCAAACACTCTACCAGCTGAGCTATCTCCCCAGCCCTAATTATGTACATTCTGAACTCCCTTGCTGACATTTCTTCTGCCATGCTGTCATTGGATTTTATTGATGTAGCATCTAGGTTTGTTTGGGACATTTTCTTCCCTTGTTTTCTCATATTGCTCAGGTATCTACCCCTCTAGCAGTGAAACTCTATTGACTTATAGTATCCCTGTAGATTTCCAATAACTTTCCTCCTAGCCTTCAGTAGCCTGAAGTCTTGGAGGTACTTGATAATGCAGTGATAATGAACCTGAATAGGTGGGGTATAATTCCTGCTGGTGGGAAGAGGCACCTCCACTTGTTGACTGATAGTCAATCCAAAGGGAGACAAAACTGTGGGCTGGGGCATGGCTGGTCTGGGCCTGTGTCTGTTGTTCTACCACTCTGGTAGGAAAGCTTCATCTGGTGGGGTAAACTCACCTGGTGGGGATGTCTCACTAGGCAGCTCTCTTCTGAGAAGTTCCCCTCAGTCCAGAGCCACCACCTGGCCTGGGCAGCCCTTCTCTGTGACATTCCCAGGTGTCTTGATCTTCCTCCTGAGCCAAGGAGCCTCACCCTGTTACTGAGACTCTTGATGGGCAGCCTTCATCTGCGACATTTCTTGGGTCCTGGAACTACCATCTCACCTGGCATCCTGGCCCTGTGAGGGACTCTTTCTCTGAGCAGCCCTCCTCTATGATGTTCCCTGGGGACTGGATCTACTGCCCAGGCCTGGGACCCTCACTCTGTGTCAAAGCCTCTTGCTGGGCAGTCCTCCTCTACAATGCTCCCAGTTGTCTGGATTCATGACTCCAGTGGGAGAGTCTCACTGGGCAACTCTACTCCACAAAGTTGACTGCATTCTGAGACTACTGACCCATCCAGGAAGCCTTGCCCAGTGGGAGAGACTCACCCAGCTGCTCTGAGTTAGTCCTGAGTCTCTCAATACCTCCACCTCTTGAATCCTGAGTCCTGTAAAAGGGTCTCCAGTCTCCTGTAGGTGTCTCTGGAAGGGAGCCACCCTTCCAATGATGATGGTCACACACTGAGAAATAATTCAAAATGCCTGCACCAGCCTCCAAAGAAGCTGAGGAGTCCCATCAAGGGTGTGCTCAGTCAGCACAAAGGCAAGTGCAGTGTCCCTCAGCAGTAGGGGGGCAGGAGGACAGGCTCATCGATGGTGTCCAACCTTGATGTGGGGGTCAGGCAGACCAGCTAGATCCTTGATGGCATCCTACCTTGGCTAGGGGGTCAGGTGGGTCAGTTATCTCCTCCTGATGGTGTCTGACCTTGGCATCATGAATTCTTATTCACATAGCATTTCCCATTTAAGGAAAAAAAGAGATGAAAATTATGAGGAAGTAAGAAAGCTTCTAAACCTATAGACACAGCACAATAGAAAGTATATTAAGATTATTAATATTACAAACTTATGGGCATTTGATAAACTGCCACAAGCTGGATTATGATTGAATTTTATTTCTGGCTGCTTGAATAGGTGGAAAGTATGTGGTCACAGCACTAACAGATTTAGTGTCTGATGAGGGCCATCTTCCAGTTCACAGATGGCTATCTTCCTGTGTCCTTACATGACAGAAGGGGAAGGTATTTCTCTTAGACTTTTTAAATAAAGGCACTAATTCTGTTCATAAGAACAGTGTTCTTATAGTTAACAGGACTACTACTACTTACCAGAGCAGGAACATGATCACTTCCAAAGGTATCACTCCCAAATTCAATCACATTGGGTTTAAGTTTCAATTGAGGAATCTGTGGAGAATAAGCATTCAATGAATGTGGAAGAGGAATTGCCCTCAGTTGTTCTTCCTCAGTATCTATGTTACCTTCACTAGTTGTTCCTACTGTTTCTGTGCCTGTACAAGTGCCTGATGAGGCACATGATAGGTTTTTCTGACATCCTGGTTCTTGAAATGCAAAATAATTAAAGTGATTAAGAAATATAATACTATATACCTCAGTTGACACAAAGTAGTGGAGACTAAGGATCCATTCTTTAACAAAGTAATGTGTTCATCAAATATTTACTAACAATCAGTTGTGTATCAAACATTTTTCTAGGTTGAGCGAATATACCAGCAAGGATAAAGAGATAAATCATTGTCTTCATGGAAGTTACATTGAAATAAGAGAAGACTAAAATTATGAGATTGTTATAAGTTCAGAAAACAATGAAGTAGATAATAGGAAAAGGGAATGATATGGAATGATCTACTGTGTGTGTGTGTGTGTGTGTGTGTGTGTATGTGTGTGTGTGTCTTCTTGGAGAAGACTTTCCTCATAAAATTATAATTTTTATCCACTTGAGGTTAAAATAGCTTGTGAATCATGGGCAAAGAGGTTTCAAAGCACAAAAGAGTAAATGTGAATGCACAGACAAGAATCAGGTTCTTAAAATGTTCAAAGAACAAGGAGCTAAAATGGGTAATGGGGAGTACAGTCAGGAGCTGAGAGGGCAGTCACTTGGGAAGGATTCTGTAGAACCCTCTCATTCTCATTAAATATATTTCCATATTTAAAACCTTTAATTTTGTCTTTTCTATCTCTGGACTCCTTATTGTTTGCATCTTAAAATAACTCTTATGAAATTTCCAAATTTAGATAAATTACTCCATTTTAACAAGAATAATTTTTTTTTTTGTTTACAGTACTCTAATTGAAAAACAGTTAAAACTTTTGGAGTCATTTGTACATAGAATTGTACCTGTTAGGACTTTACTCTTAGTTACCTTGTCATTAGTGATGACACAAAGTAATTTTAAACCCTTTTTATTAACCAATCTGTGAAAACACCAATAACATTTATAGATGTTACCCCAGGAATTTAAGGAGTTAAGAGTACTCAATGCTAGTTAATAATTAGTATTTTAACTTTGCAAATTATTCACATGCCTCTAACAAACACATTTGAGTAATCTTCTATATGTTAAATCTAATTTATTTATTTTACTGTAAAACCAAGATATCAGACAAGTGTATTGAACAGCATTTGCTGGCTCTCTCCAGTTGAAGAAAAGTCCTACAAACAATTGATAGTAGACATTTTATAAGCATCAAGATTTTATTAGTTTGACCACTTAACATCATCTACTTTTATTAGTGCAACCAATTTATATTGAACCATTTTAAATAAAGTGAATGAAAAATAGTTGCATCCATTTTTAAAATTTTTATTTTTTAAGCACTTGTTATTCATGTTAACTTTGTTATTGGGTTCATATATAGAAAACATGACATTAGACAACATGATATATACATAACACAAAAGGCAAAGACCTTGTAAGATTTATCTCCATTGCAATGTAACACATGTTCAAAAAATAATTCTAGAGTTGAATAAAAAAATAGAACTGATCAAAAAAGTTATGAGTTCAAAAAAATATAGGATTTAAGAAAAAAACAAGAGTCCCAGACTAATAATAGTAAATCACCATACAATTTACTTTTACTAAAGTTCAAGTTAGACTCTGCCTTTTTTTTTTGGTTTTGAGACTGGTCTCCCACTGGGCCTTCTGGTTTCCTCTATTTACATTTCAATGTAAGCCTTGACTGAGATCTGAAACAAGCTGAGATAACAGACTCTAGCAGAAAAGTTATTCCTAGGGCATTTTAACCATTTCTCTCAGGACAGGTTTGAATGTCACAGAAAATCATGAGACCTTATTTTCTATTACTTTTGAGAATGAAGTTATATTGCTAAGCTCCTCACCGAGATATACAATTGACTATTGAGCTGCCCATGGCTGCCTATCCAAGATTCATTTTTCCCTCAGTGACAAACAGTTTAAATCTTGTTTCATAGGTAAGCTGAAGACAAGAGCTTGAAGTAAGGTCCATTTTTTATATTCCTGAAGCAGAGGATATTGTTCTATGATGGTTATTTTCCTGCCCTAGTTTGTGGGTTCCTTGAGACAGTTGCCATCCTAAGTATTGAACCTGTTGGCATAATTAAGCTTTATTCTTTGAGATCTTATAATTCCTATCAGCTAAGTTTAGGAACTCTGTAATGTCTTTGGATATTTCCCCTTTATAAGCAAATCTTTTAACCTTATGTCAAAAGACATAAGGTTACCAATTTATGATTGAACTTGTAGGCTAACATAGGCATTATACCCTGTAAGTATGTCCAATATTAAGGGGATATTGTATGCCAAATTATGATGTGCTGTTTGTTCTGCTTCCCCATCATAGGAGGTATTCCACTGCAAAAATTGTGGAAAAGTTAAAAAAAACTTTGAGAACAGTAAGCCTGTCAAAGGGAGTTTGAAGATTAGCAGACCATTGGTTAAGTATTTCTTCAAAGTAAGGGGAGTTGGGACCAGAATTCTGAGTTGCCTTCCTATGGAGGGCTAGATCAGGGAGTGGGGTGAGGATCCAAAGCCTTTCACCCCCATTAGGGCCCAAATTGATGGGGTACACTACAAATGGATTCTTGGAAGAAAAAGAAGAACCTTTTTAAGTTTCATGCTTCATGGTGGGAACTCCAGAGGGAGCGAGAAAATGTAATTCACTCCAAGAGTATACAGGGGTAGGAGAAGACAGCAGGAGGATTTTGTTATTCAGTTTCTTCCTCCTAGTCCTCAGAAGTTACAATGGTTGAAGCAGAGGCCTGAAGGGTCATTTTCTTGTCATCAAGAGAATTATTGTGATTTTTAATAAGATCTGCTGAGGAGCCCTGAAGGCTGGCAATGATCACTAGGAGAATTGGGGTGAAAGTTGCCTGTGGGAAATGACCATCATGAACTTCTCTTTTCCTAGAAAAGTAAAGAACCATCATCCAAATTTGGGGTTCCCAAATGATTTCAGGGCTGATCCATGGTGCGATGTTTACCGTTTCTTCCCCAAAACAGTTGACATCTTTTGGTTTCACTTTAAGCTGTGCTAGAGAAGTGCCTTTAAGGTGGCAAATGGTGGAACTTGTTAGGGGTCCAGATTTCCCATTGTTATGGAGTGGAGTTACATGAAAGGGTGGTGTTGAGTTGTGGATTGAAGTAAACAAATCTCTCAAGGACAAAGAGAAGGACTATAAGGTAATCTGGAATGAGTATCCCTAAGACTAAGATAGGGGCCCAGTGAAAAGAGAAAAGGAGCCTATCTTCCAACATACAGAAAGGTGTTTAGGATTTAATGTCTCCTGCTTAGTGGGGAACTTCAGTGTGTTGTTAGTTCATGGCCATACACACACACAGTGTCTCTGGTAGAAATCTCCACAGAGGGAGATCTGGTTCTGAATTCTGTGGAGGATCAAACCCTTATGTAAATTTGCCAGGAGAATCAAAAGTGAAAATAGAGTCACTGGTGGAAAGGCACGTGATACAAGAGGTGGTGTGTGTCTATTCTTGGGGATCAGGACAATACAAGGAAGAAAGGGGGAAGAGTAGTCCTGTGCTCCCTCACAGGACCATCAGCATCCCAAACACAATTGGGCCCTTACAAAATCAAGGGGGAATGGCCAATCCCAATGTGCATGAGTAGTGGAGGCACATAGGGTGCCAGGTGTTGCTTCTCTTGTTCTGGGCTAGCTCATACATGGGATAAGGGTGTGGAGTCAAGATCCACACTACCAGAGTTGGGTGGAAGCAGGCTTGTGGCATGCAACCTGCAAACTTGTTTATTGTGGGTACAGCTATACCTATTTTAGGTTTCTTGCCCAATCACAATGTGCCATGGGGGATCAGACCAATAGGTTTCTTTATGGGTTCCCTTGGTAACACTGAGTCAATTTGGGGCAGTTATTTACTTTCCTCAGTGGTCAAAGTGGAAAGGTTCTCCTCCCAAGTTTTCCTTACACACTTGAGATGTTCACTGCTGCCAGTCAAGAACTAGGATTTCTCCCAATAGTATATGATGGAAGTATCAGGGTTATAAGCACACTTCTTGCTGTAAGAGTGCTCAGGAATGTGAATAATATGTTATTGAAAGTATATAGCAAGGCCACTACATTGAGGAAAAAGACACATTGGCATAAATATTAAGAGTTCTCTGAGGTGAGTACAATGGTGCTCTGAGGACATTTAGAGAAATGAGCATAATTCTTCTTCCCAAAAACTGAAAATGGTCTTTGGTTCTCCTCACCAGTGCCTGAAAACACAAGAGAGATTTAATGGATGTCAATTCCAACAGCAGTGAGGACTGTGTTCTATCACATATTTTCCACCGTTTTCACACCTCTGTTCAACTTGCTGTTCTGTAATGGATAATTAAGCATGTCCAGGATTTCTGACATCTCTCTGACCACTGGATGGAAACCAAATATCGAAGAATGGTCATGATTTTCTGTGACTTGTCACTGAATACTGTCTTTCCATCATAGTAGACACCTTCTAGGAACTCTTGATCAGTCTAAATTCACAACTTCAAGGGACAATGTGAAATGTGGCCAAGGAAAATTTCTGAGTATAATAAATGACTTCTTCAGACCTTTGAAAAAACACCACTGTCCCAACATCCCTGAAGTAACTGAGACATTGACTGAGATACACTCAAAATATTTCTGAGCTCTCTTAGTACTGTAGATGAGCACATCTCTCCCATTACAGCTCAGTCTGCTCAGGATTCTATCGTTAAACTCCCCTCACACGCCATTTTCTCAGGATTATCTGAGTCCTGTGGGTTTGCACCCAACTGCTACATGTGTTCACCCATCTTCTACCTGTGCTCAATCCTGTCTTTAAAATCCACTTAACCACAATTGCACAAGGTCTACTCAGTCCTATGAGTGAGTACCTCTCTCCCACTAGGACTCAGACTTCACTGGGTTCTCTTGGAGATAGCTGCTCTCCTATGAGTGTTATGTCTTCTTTGTTTTAGTTGCTAAGTACAGCTAACCTATGCATCCTTATTTCCTCTGGATCCTATGGGTGAAATCATCCCAAATAATATTAATCAGTGTTCTCTGGGTGTTGCCCTTAATTTACATTTAGCCTCCATTTCTCAGGATTCCCTGAGCCCTGGGGTTAAGCACACAACTCCGAACAATGCTGAATTTTCTCTGCTTTTAATTTTTCTTCTAAGTTCCTTGCTAATTCACCTCTGGATTTTGTGGGTGAGTATGCCACTCCTGTCAGTGTTTACTCTTCTATTTTTTACTACATTCCCCAAGGTTATCCTTGCTCAGACTCCTCTGTGTCCTGTGAATGAACTCCACTCACATAACAGTGCTCAGTCTGCTCTGGGCCATCTCCTGAATCTCCCCTCTTTCACCATTTCTCAGGGTTACCTCTGTCCTCTGGTGTCTACACTTCACACACAATTGCTCAGTTTTCCCTGAATAATGTGGAGTGCTACTTAAATTCCAGTGCTCTATTTCCTTTGTGTCCTCTGATTGAGGAACTTTCAACCAGAAATCCTCCTTATACTCTGTGACCACTTGATGTATGTCCCTCATCCAGAAGTTCTCTGTACACTGTGCCATATGCTAAACTCCCCTAGCCAAAACTTGCTGGGTCTCCCCTAGTTATTGTGGCAGATAATACCTCACCTACCAGTGCTCAGTATTCTCTGCATCCTGTCCTTAATCTTCCTTCCTGTAACATGGCTCATGGTTCTCAGTATCCTGTGGGAGAGTATCCAATTCCCTCCAGTGTTCAGACTTCTCTGCTCCTTTGGGTGAGTTCTCCTCCCCTACTAGTGCTTAGCATTCTCTCTTTTTTTTGTCCTTCTAATTTCCATATTTATTCCTTTGCTCATTCTACTCTGGGTCCTAGTGGTGAACATCCCTCTCCTAAAAGTGCTTAAACTTCTCTGGGTCCTGTCCTTCATCTCCCTTCAGACAACATTGTCCAGGGTCATCTGTGGGTGACTGCTCCCCTCCTATCAGTGCTCAGTTTTATTTGTATTTATTTTTCTTCTAAGTTCCCTATTCATTCATTGCCCATTTTCTTCAGGGTTCTGTGGGGGAGCAACACTCTCCTAACAGGGCGCATATTTCTCTGGTTCTTTTTGTCAGCACTGCTGTCCTAACACTGTTCAGCGTTCCCTAATTTTTGCTTCTAAGTCCCCTAGACATTCATTGCTCATTCTCTTCTGGATTCTCTGTGAGTGCCCTTCACCTAAAAGTGTTGTCTTCTCTCTGGCCTTTTCTAGGTTTCCCTAGAGGTTTTTTTTGCTCAGACCCTTCTGAGTCTTTTGTGTGAGCACCCCTAACACACAAGTGCTCAGTTGTCTCTGAATATGGTTACTGAGCACCACATATATTCTATGCTCAGTCTCCTCTTTGTCCTATGCTGAGCAACCCTCATTGAGTATTACTCAGATTCCTCTGGTTTATCTGTGTTATTTCCCCTCACCCACCAGTGCTCAGTCTCCTCATGGTCATCTGGTGAGCAACCTTCACCCACCTTTACTCAGACTCCTCAGGGTCCTCTAATACTCAGACTCCTCTATATTCACTATATAAGTGCCCCTTACCTACCAGTACTCAGTCTCCTCTGGGTCTGTGGGTGAACAACCTCATCCAGCAGAGCTCAGGCTCCTCCCTCTCCTGTGGACAGCCCCAGTTGTTCTTAATTGCAGATGTTCCAAAATCACCTGCTGGTGAGTACCACCCTTTCTCTAGTATTATTTCTTTATCAAAATACAGTGTGTTCCTCCAGGTCCCTGGGCACCCTTGGTCTTTTTGGTTGAGAGTTTCCTGTCTTCCCTGCCCCTGGTAGAGCTGGTTATGGGATTTTTTCTGGGCTTCTGTTTGAGTTCTGTGCTGCTTCCTTTATGTGTGGTACAAGAGTGATTCTGAACCCATGATAACCTTCATAATCCAGCTTGCAGTTGTTCATGGTGATGTTAGCCACCCTGGATGGGCTGTTCTGTCCTCTCGCCTTGTGCATAGGTTTGACTCTTTTGACAGTCTTTCCACAGTTTCCCTTTTCTAGCTGTACCAGAGCTGGTTTTGCTGAGTTTCAAAAGCCCTGAGGCAGAGATTTCCTCCATCCATCAGTGAACCTCGTTCTGCAGAGGTTGCCTCCTTCTCAGAGCACTCACTGGGAAAGACTGGGAGCAGGAGCCCTTTCCTCCTGCCAGGCCTCTTTGTGGTCCTTCCAGGGCTCTGATAATTGCTGATTAGAGCCACTGTCCTCCCCATGGCCTGCCTCCTCATTCTCATGAATTCTTTCCCCAGTTTTGTATTTGCTCCCTGCAGAAAGTGCTGGGGATGGAGTCTGTGTTCTCCTTTCCCATGATTAGTTCCACTGTTTTGTTGTCATACCCACCTTTTTCTGCTCTGTATCCAGTGGGAGGAGCAACACTGAGGAGAGCTACAAAAGCCCAGGTTGAGCAAGTGTGTGGGGAAAGGATGTGAGTGCTCTTGTCAGAGACCCTGCTTAGGTACTGAATCTCACCCTGTGCTGTTCCTGGCCCCATGGCCCTCCTGGGACCTGAGAAGCCCCCAGAGGACTTCACTTGCATCTACCTGGGTAACCAGTGGATATCAATCAGCAAAATCTCTGAACAGCATTTATGAGCTCATTGTAAACTTTCCTTGTGCAGAGGATGTGTGACCTAAGCTTCACTAATAATCTTAAGACACAACTGTCTCTATGGTGGATTCCATGGATGAAGAGCTGCTCAGCACCTGCTTCCCTGTTGACTGGAATCCTGAGTGAGTAGTCAACTGGATGGTGAACATGAACCCAACAGGGACAAGGTAAGTTTCTTACTAAGCATTCATTTCTCTCTAATCACAGAGATTTCCCCCAGGTTTTCATTGGCTGATAGGTGAGAATATTTATGCCAGGAATGTTGGTTAATAGTGCCATTTATAAATTACATTTAAAAATCATAGAGAATATTTGTGGGGTCTCTGCTCCTTTGGACAGGACAAGTGGGTGTTCCTGGTAGAATGGCAGGAAGCTACTGTCATATACTGAAAGCAGAGTTCTACACATTTCTGTAGCACTTCATGATGGAATAGCTATATAGATGAACATTCCTGCATTTTTAACCTTTTCTCCATTGATGCATTATAAGGAATCATTGCATGTAACAACACAACAGCCCACATTAGATATTGGTTTTCATTTTCATGTTGTAGACGCCTCATGCAAGTTGAACTGGGTATGACCAGGAAGAAACCTGGAGTAGAGAATCACCATGTTTGCATCTGAATGTGACTCAGGTGAGTCCTGAGCAAGGGTAACAGCAAAACTGGGTGCAGGGATTCTTAGGTGACAGGTGGAAGTACAACAGCCCAGTGATGAGTTACTCAGTTCATGGTTCATGAGCTCAGGGGGGGCTGCCAGACCGAAGAGCCCAGTCCTCCCCATAGCCAGGCCTGGATTGTGCACAGAGATTCCTGAGAAAACATGGTGCTTGGGAGTGCAGCAGAGCTGGCAGGGTTTGAGGCAGGACTGGCTTTCTCCATAGTCCAGCTATGGAGGCTCTTCCAGTCACTGCATTTTCTGCTCCACTTCAGGGTCAAGGACTGCTCTCCCCTCCAGGCTCCACTAATTCTCTGTCCCATTACTCTTCTCCTGTGACCACCTTGGTGCATCCCTGTTGAGTCCCTTGGCAGAGTTGGGGCTTGACTGTGCTCACCTCCTCTGGACCTGAAATCAGAGCATTATGAAATCACACTTGCCTCCATGCAGAGCAATCCAGAGAAAATTTCAGAAGAGATTCCACTGAACTCTGAAAGGAAGGAAACTGGAATCCATTCTTGTGAGATCTGAGGACTCTCCCCTCAGCAATATTAATAAAAGCAGGGTGAGGATGTCAGATGGCACACCTCTGATGGGAAAGATCTTTCTTAAAATGCAAATATCTAGTGTCCATGTGGAGGAGGTGAAATGGACATTTCCAAATATAAAAGTCCACGGAGCCAGTGGGCAGAACTGGGAGAACTCATTAGAAATGGGACACGCACACTCCCCTGCTCCATCTCATCCATTTGGGTTCACTGATGCAGATGAAAAAATCAGTGGAAGCTCTGCCACTGAACCATATCTAGAAATAGTGAAGACCTTGAAAGAAGAGAAAGAGGTGTTCATGCAGTAAGGTGGGAGGGGCCCATAAAATGTACAGGGAAATGTTATGTGGAAATTGTTTTTCAGACAAGAGAGGAAGTACTCAAAGAGTGAAGAATGAAGGTGAAGCAGCACAGGAGCGGATGAAGGGCAGGGCCACAGTTCAGCTGCAGAGAAAACCTAAAAAGTGGGATTACGTGCTGTGGGATGGAATCAGAAAAGGCTCCCTGGCTCTGCACATGTATGATTCTGCAGTTTGATCATGGGGTTATGTGCATTTGTGTACACGTAGGTGATCATGGACAGTGGCACTTTTAGGCTGGGTCTCTGATGAATGTCTGCTTATGCTAGGCAGCAGTTCTCCCACATGGAACTCTGCTCTGGCCACTTGCCTATTCCTGGAGAACCCTGCACTGCTACCTGCCACACCATGTGGCCACTCCCAGCAGCCCTGGAGCAACCCCATCCCTCAGCCTTGCCTAGGCCAGGCCTGAATGCCAATCCCAAGTGGCACCATCACCCTCCAGGTCAGACTAGGCTCTCTCTGAGTTGTAGGACTGGACTTCTTTTCAGGACCAGCCCAAGCAGTGGGACTGAATGTCCTGTGGGGGGTTCTGTAGGGTCCAGGGGGAGCCCAGCAGTGGAGGTTGTGTAGAGAGGTAGAGAACATGAGCAAAGAATATTGGGAATTTATAACAGGGCTCTAAGAAGGAGACACACACATGGGTTCCAACCTGAGGGCATGAGGGCAGGAGGGGCTCCCAGATACATTCTGCTGGGGAACATGAAGGGCAGAGCTTCTATTGCTGAGAGCACTTTTTCTGCCCTGGTCCCACAGGATGCTCCACACCCTTGGGGTCATGGACCACCTGCCTCAAGTCTGTAAGGGAGTAGTGATTAATTCAACTTCTAAATGGCAAAGGAAGTTCAGGGGGTTGATGACCCTTGGGCAGTGGTAACCAAGGAACAAGAGGTATACCACATAGCAGAAACCATTCCCATGTGCCCTGAGGTCATGCTCTGCATGGTACAGTTAGTACCATCCAGGGGAGGATACCATAAAAATTGGTCAAGGAGGGGCCAGGTCCTGCCCTGTGGCTTACAAGGCTGCTCAGCCTGAGTCTTCCAGTGAGATGACAAGCACAGTTTGCCAAGCCATTTTACTTGAGGGAGCATCAAATATCAGTGGACTCATTCAGAAAATTGGATGTTTCTAACTTTAACTCCAGGAGCAGAGATAAGCCTGTGTGTACAGAGAAGTTGAGGCATAAGGCCAGGTTTTAGTTCCAGACCTCATCCAGGACTGAGCTCAGCCAGGTCAAAACAAGGCCAAAGACCAAGATAAAGACCAGAGAAACCCAATCTAGACACCCAATCTAGCTGAGCTTAGGTGAAAACTGTGTCAGGAGCAGGGCTACATGTATGAGGCAGGGTGAAGCTGGTGCTGCCGGGGCCTCACCTCCTCCACATGAGTTCTGGCATCATACTGGGTCCTGATGCTGACTCTTGACACAGCTGTGTATGTATGTTTAAAAACATACATGCATTTGTTGATTTGAGGTACTGCATGTGGAATCCAGGGACTCTCTCTCAGACTTTTAAAAATTTGAACACATGGTCTCACTAAGTCACTCAGTCTGTTCTTAAAGATGGATTCCCTACCCTTAGCTTCTGGGTATCTGGCATTCCATGTGGCCTCACTACACCCAGTTCTGTCCCTGTTTTAACCCATTGACCACATTTAAGGAAAGATTCATGAACAATTCAGGATGACAACCAAGATCTCTTATGCAGTGACCTTCTGGTAGGTTCTGAATCCCCTGAGTCTTTGGAGGACAGTGGATGCCTAGGGAAGTTTTTGTCTTTAGCTGGAATGTGCCTGCAGATTATACTCCTGCCTAGGTCTATACAAGGTTTTCAGTCCATAGGTGAAAGTGACACAATGATTGGGACCATAACTAGAGAAAATGATCTGACCATGATGTTTTGAGGAATGACCCTGACCTGAGGTACCCTACAGGTGCAAACAAATGTGGGCTCTTTTGGAAAGCCCAGAAAGCAGTTGTCCCTTGCCCTTAGAGATTATGGTCTCACTAAGACTTGTGGAGTGGAGAGGAGGAGAGGTCCTTGTCCAGTCTGGTTAGAGTTGGAGTGGAGGCATCTGTCATGTGCCTTTCTGCTTAGCATTCACAGTGGAATGTAGGAGCCTTTGCTGCTCCTTCTGGCCACTGTCTCTGTGCTCTGTGTGGGAACAGTTATCACCCTCCTGGGACTCAGTTGCAATAGGAGCACTGGTGAATTCAGTCTACCTTGCCATGTGCTGATGAACTGGTCAAGACTCTGGGAGCAGCCTGGGAGTACCCCATGTGATGGGGCCTTGACCTTGGACAGTAGCCAGGCTCAGCAAAGATAGGAGTGGCAGAACTGCTCCCCACACAACCCCAACTCCTTGAGTGCTCCCAGTATCCAAAGAGAAGGGTTGGCTCCACTGCATTCTCTGACAAGCAGCTCCAGTCACCCTGTCATGTTTATGGGCCTCTGGGAAACTTTGGGGATCAGCCAAGTGGAGCATCACACTCCTATAAAGGATCAGGACAAGAGATGGACTTGTCACAGTGACCATCCTGCAAGTTCTGCTTGTATTCTGCATTTTAACTAATGTTCACCCCAGGTCACCTGCACAGCACAGCAGAGAGCTCACAGTTGTGAAAACAGAAAAATGCCCCAGATGCATCCTGGTTCTCATCCTGGGGCCCTGTGGTACATCATGTGGTACGGCAAGGGGACTTTGCAGATGGGATGAAGTTAACATTCTAGATGTGGGGAGGTGATCCAGGAGGCCCAGGGGCCTTGATGTTATTCCAGATTCTTAGCAGATGGAAGTAGTAGTAGTAGGGCAGTGTTCAGAGACAGACAGGTTAACTGCTCTCCTTGCCCCAAGATGTGTTCTCAGGTCTGTGAGGTCAGGAAGTCCACACCAACCAGATGAGCCTGGGCCTCATTCTACCTACATTGACTTGGTCTCAAAATCCCACCAAGAATCACACTGCCACACTCTGCTGCTGGGTGTGCTCAGAGCAGCTTTGGTGTGGCAGGGCCCCTCCTGTTTTCAGTCAAGATCTGCAGTTATAGCACCACAACATGATCATCCCCCTATTTCTGAAGGTGCATTGTAGACTGACATTCTGGTTATGGGTGAGAGGTGTTCCTGGACATCAGCTACCCAGAGCAGCTACTCTGTTGTGGCCCTGGAACTTGGTTGGCAGCACTGTAATAAGCATAGACTTTGGATTGCCTACCTGTGGCTCCAGGCCCAGCATGGCCCTCTCCCAGGAGGGGTGCCTGTGGCATGCCACAGCACAGGCTGCCACCATTTGTGCCCAGCAGCATCTGAGATTTCAAGGAGCAATCTTTACATGCAGTCATGGCCCCTGAGTCACTCCATGTGCCAGGGAGTCACAGTCTCTCCGCAGCTCCAGGGAAGCTTGAGATCAGAAGCCCCAGGCACCCTCCTTTTTCCTGTGACTCCTGGACATTTTTCCCACTCCACCACTCAACAAAGGCCCAGAAGACTTTGAACCCTGGCTGGGCCATAGGAGACTCAGCACAACTGAGTCCACCTAGGGGACATGGAACAGTGGTGCTTTCTTCTGTCACAAGTCCTCCATTTTTCTTTTGATATGTTTTGGTCTTATTTTCATCTTCATTCTGTACTCTTTTTTAATGATGAATCATCCTAGATATATTAATATTTTGAAGTGAAAATTGTCCATGGTTAACATTTTTTTCTTTTGAGCAATTTGGGTAGTCATCTTGGTGATTAGGCAAACTTGATAACATCCTTTCCATCTCAGTTGAAGTCTGTCTTCTTTGCAGTCTGCACTAAGTCCAAGTTACCAGATTGGAAATGATAAACTGGGAACTTCAGGTGAGGGTTCTGAGCAGAAATTTATAATAAACATAGAAGGGAACAATTAAAAAAAGAGAGGTCAAGTCTTGTTATGAAGGAGGACAGAAATCTTGTATGTGTAAAATTGACTCAGATCAGACTTGTGACTCTGACAGAACTTTTTGTAATATTTATAAGGCACTCCCATATAGAAAAGTTTCCTTCACAACCTACCAGTTTCACTTACTTTGGGTAGGACTGGCACAAATATACATCTCAAGTAACAATAAAAGGATGATTTCCTTGTCTTTTAAAAGTCCATGTGTGGCTGTGTTTAGACATCTGGTTTTGCCAGATGTCTAAGACCAAGTTAGTCAAATTGGAACTTTTTCCTATCTACTGTTAGAATCAGCTGAGATGCTTTTTCAGAGATCACTCTTGGGAACTTGTGAGATGTCTCTTGACTCCTTCAACTTTTCTTTTATCAGTTGTTGTATATGCCAGATCTGTCAAGGTCTTACTGAATAAATGTGACTTCTCTTGGATGTTTCAGAAGTGTTTCCCTGTTCATTGATCTGCATTTTTGCACAATGTGCTCTGACTGAATTACTGTTTTCTGGGGTCCTTTCAATCTCTGTGTTGGGTTAGTCACGTGACTCACTGGACTTTTAGTGACCACACTCCCCTGGATCCTGCATGACCTTAGAGGGCAAGGATCAAAATAGTGATTATTTTACTTCCTTCACCTTTTCATTTTAAACATCTAGGAGGTCAATTTAACCCATCTTGAAGTAGGAGTGCTGTTTTTAACTTCAATATATGTGATTATATAGTGACCACTTCAATTTCATTAGAGTCATTATTAGTACAGGAAGTGGATTTCATATTCTGTTTCGTAGGTGATGGTCTACTATTTCAATCTAATTCAGGTTTTTCTATTAGAAACAGTGCTACTGAAAACAACAGCAGGAAAAATTTACAAAGTTTTATAAGAAAAATGCAAAATGAAATTAAAAAGAGACAAATTATGTTTAAACTTTAGAGTAGCTGTAAACAAAAAAAATGTTTAAATGAAATCCTTTACTGTCATGTATTATATCATTGTTTTTTTTATTTTAGATCACAGTAATTTATAACAAAAATGTATCTTTTGAATATAACATTAATTATGCTTAATTCTGGACTCCTTTGGAGACATCCTAACTTCATATGATTTGAGAGGTAGAGATTTACCTCAGATGAGGTGAGAGTCATGATAAATTTCAGGTAAATTACTTTATTTATATAGCTCATCTTTGCCTTTGTCTTAACAATTGTTTTACAAAATTCTCACATTTATTTTCTGATTCTCTCTGATTATCAGTTAACAATATAACATTGCATGTGAAACATAAATCAAACAGAAAGGCTAACAGAACTCTAAACTATAGCAAATCAGACTCTCCTTGTTACTTTCCAGAAATCATTTAAATTCCCATCTGTGTATAAACAGAGTTAACACACAATTAAATATATATGTACATATATATCTTGTTGATAATAGATTACTCTTATCCATTAAAAATATTAAATAACTTAAGTACCAACTCTATTGATTGTTTTTGTATAAATTTAAAGGGAACTATTGCTACAGAAAATTTATTTTGGAGAACACCAACTTCATATGGTGTGGTCTTAAGTTTTATATTTCAAAAGTTCTTTACTTGAAGAACATTAATATATCTAATATACAGAAAACCAGTAATGGTAAGACTCACATATACAGCTGTGTCTTTATTAACTAAGTATACTATGTTTAAAGTTTAAAACTATGTTTATATTTTAAATTAAAACTTGTGAAAGACTTAGGCTATCAGATTTATGTATACATCTGATATACATAACAGTTGTTTATTTAACTAGTTACAAAACAGTTATTTAAAAGTTTTTAAGAGAACAGATTCTAAAACCTTTAACTTAGTTTCCCTAAGAAAACATAACAAATACAAGAAATTATTTTGATATATAAGACCAGACCATTATTTAAGGAGCCTTTGTTTCTAAAGATAGAGAATTTTTAAAAGTTTCACTTTAGGAAAAAATAATTCTTGAATAACTTTGTGCTGAAAAAAGCCACTTTACAACAACTTTTTGAGATTTACCTTCTACAAATTTTTTGCAACTTACTAACATATTCTACAATTTCTTTGAATTCTTGTCTTTGTTCTCTCTTTCATCTTGGACTTTAGTATAGTAACATTACTTTAAAATCCCTTCTAATTTTTATACTAAAATATATTTCCATACCTATAGCTTTCTTACATATTTTCTAGTGTCAGATCCTCTTTTAAATTTGCATTGTGAAACAATCCTTATAAAATTTCTGAATTTAAACTAATTATTTATTTTTAATAAGGTGAGATAGTTCATTTCATGGTACTCAAGTACAGCTGGAACTTGTGTACTGTTTGCATTTATGATAACACCGGTTTGAAATTTAACTCTTAGTAACCTTGCTTTTAGTGAAGGTCAAGAAACCAGTATTAAACTGTTTTCATATTTATCAACAACTTATAAAAACACATTTATGAACATTAATCCCTTTATGTTAAAATGTATTTACATACTTTCAACTTAGGTTACCCACAACAATTTTATGAGACACATCTAGGTAACACTTTAAGTAAATTTTCCTGCCAAAGGAAAACTTTAAAAGCAAAGAACATTGTGCTTTAAATATTTTATAGATATCAGTGCTCTCTTGGGTGGCTGGCTGCTTTGAAAACTTGCAGGTTAGTAATCTTAAAGACATCTTTACTCATTTCTATTTAAACAAGTAAAGTCAAGTGAACTGAAAGACATTAGAATTAATACCCTTTTATTTAAAAAATGTTTGAGTGCTCATTAACCTAAGTGATAATTTGGTAGCATATAAGATAGACACGATTACATATGGAGGCACAATATAAAATACACAGAAGTGTACAGATATGTATACACAGAGAAACATGTGTTTTATATCTTTTCATTGAATTTTCATCTCCTACAGGTAGGAGGAAAATTAACCTTCAGATTTCACCCATGAGAAATTAAAGTAGAACCTGTCACAGATTTTGAATGTATGAGGCAGACATGGGAAGAGCCTATGCTTTCCATTTTTCTTCCCTATCCATAGGCCAAGAATTTTCTGGAGACTTCTTTTACACCCCAAACTCCCTGCATGCTCAATGAGTCCAAATACAAATGTATTGCATTCTCTTTGGTTTCTTTTTTCCTTTTTTTCTGTAGTAAGATTCAATATTTTAACAAAAGGCCCACAGGGATATCTGGGGAAAATTGTGTGTTTTATCAACTGCTGGCATACTATTTCTCCAGAGTTTCTTTTTTTGTTGTTGTTGTCATTTTGTTTTTTGTTTTGTTTAAAAGCTGCACTCCTGCTTTTGGGAAAATTCTTGCACTCGTATCTAGGTCACACTCACACAATCTCTTGGATTTCCTGTCCTTAAAAAAGTACATCTTTCTGAAGAATGGATTTTCCTACCTTGATCTGTGCATTAAGTTACATGAAGGAAACTGGTCCCTTGTTCACTTACCATGTATTGTGCATCCACTTTCAATTTTGGGTCCGATTGGTCTCAGAAATTGCAGGTTTCTCCCCAATTCTAAAGCTACTGCAGGAAGGCATCAGGTTTGTCTCTGAGGAGGGATTATCCTCAACCTCCTAGTAGATATATGCTTGCTTCATATCCTGTGCCAGTATTGTTAGAAATAAGGACCCAGGGAAGGCAGACATGACCTTTGAGAGTGGCAGAGATACTTCATTTGGGCTGATCAGGTGGTGCCTGGTACTCACTGTCCCAGGAACTTCTTAAAGACTTCCCCATAATCTGGGTGAGTGAGGTGCACAGAATGGGATGGGTTTCAGGTGTTCCAGAACTGAACCCATCATGTACACTGTGAGTACTCAAATAAGGCCTTTGGATTCATCAGGTTCTATGTGCCACAGGGAAGGTCAAGTTCTCCATCTACAATTAGATGATTTACTAGGGACTGGAGGAGGTGCACTTCAAGTACTGTTGCCAGCACTGGCTTAATGACTATAAGTCCAACACAGTCATAGACCTGTACTATTTTTACAGACTTCTTTTATGTTATGTTATCATCACATTATTTTTAAAAACAAGAAAATAAAAAATGCTTACACATCAATCATAATTGGAATTAGCAGTATGTATATGCAGACAACAGTCTTTGTATTTTTTAGCCCTTTGCTGCAATTTACTTATACATCATTTATGAGTTTAGTTCTTTTCCCTTATGTACAGATATTTTAATAAGAAGTATCCAATGTAGATTTTACTTCCAATATTGTTTTGCTTTCATTTGAGTTAGTTTGGCTTTGCAATCACAATATATTCATATAAATCTTCAGTGCCTTAAACCACAGATCTAAAAATTCTTTATGCTTATGACTACATAAGGTCTTTATTTTTGAAAAAGCATTCATCATTTTAGTTTACAAAATTTTATTCCCTAATATTAGCAGTCATCAATTTTAAAGTTATTTGATCTTAATCATTTTATATATATATATATATATATATATATATGTATACATATATGTATATATACATATGTACCTTTATATATGTATATATTTTGGTTAATTGGAATGATTTACATATTTAATATAATTAGATTTTATGTGAAATATCAAACTATACAGTCTATACATTTTTGTTGAGCAATTCATTTACATTCCAGATTATTATTGATAAGTGTAACAACTTACACTTTTCCTCCTAATTGTTTCTGGCATTGTATCCTTTGCATATTTTAGTATATCCTTTGTTCCTTTCTTCCTCTATTATTGTTTATATTTGTGGTTAGTTTTCATAGAGTGATCAGGTATTATTATTTTCATTTGTGTGATAGTGTACAAATAAATAATTTATTAAAGTTTATGTGCTTTCAAATTATTTTGATAACATATGAATCCTACATATTGATAGGATCCAGTGTGACATTTTCATACATAAGTGTGGAATTCACTGATCAAATCCAATGTCTGTTAATCTACTCCCAACTCCTCTTCAACCTCTGTTTATTTCAATTTGAAATTCAGGTTGACTTTTGGCTGTTTTTATTATCATCTATATAGGAGAGAGGACATGCTTTCTGTGTCTGCCATATTTCACCTAAGAAATTACTGCAGTTACATCCATTTTATTTCACATGACAAAACCTCATTCATATTTAGGGTCCCATAAAATTCCAGTGCATGTGAATCTCTGATGCCAATAATCACTACTTGTTGCCTGTGGAGAACAGAGGAAGGAACCAATATTTTTGCAGCAGGGTTAAGGGGAAGGAAGCTGAGGTATCTGATTCCTGGAAAACCCAAATTGGACCTGAAATACAGACCTAGTAAACCCACACTGTATGACATAATGTATACCAAAGTGACCAGGAGAAAATCAAATGTGGAGAGAAGTTTACACACAGGAATACTAGTCTTGGAATCCCACTAAACTCCTCCCCACTTTTTCCAATCCTGCTGCTTGCTGGATGATATGGGAGAGATGCATCTGGGTAGGAATGTAAAAGGGCATGGGCAGGATTGATTGAATTTGGAGACTGAACTCAACAGACTAGGAAATGTGGGCTCTTTTTGTGATGGAGGGAATTAAGAATTGACTCTCCATCAAATATGTGGAATCCAAGGGAGATTCCTGGAGTGCAGTCTTCAAGCATAGACTAGCAGTTGAAGGACCTGGGAGGTAACGTGATCTAAATTCTCCTGACAAATTGCCATTTAAGGAAAAACACAGAGACTCCCTAATCCTGAACCCTTATCTAGGATTCCACCTATGTAATTTACTCTCTCATGCCAGCAACTCCACATTGAGTGTGGAGCAGGCATCACAGTTCAGGTCATCCCACCTAATACTTTTCAGAATAAAAACAGAGAATGTTATGAATAACAATGGAAACAATTCTGTAACTTATCATTGAGATTTTTTCTTTTATGTTTAATTGTGACCTGAATTGTTCACAAACACTTTCACTTACATTTTTTTTATTTCTAGCATTTTTGAAGGAATGAGAAATTGTGCTCCATTTTTGTACAATGTGTCCAAATACTTTCTATTTTTATGTATAACCAATTTGAAGAAATGAAAAAAATAAAAAATAAAGTTACATTTTTTTCTTGAGTTTCCTTACACTCACTTAGAAAAATATATAATATGCTGGATTATTTAGTACTTATCTACTTTTATTTCTTTCCACATTGCCATGCTCTTGGTCCCCTATCCTATCCTGAAAGAAACAAACAAGTACCTGAGAAAAGGGTTAGAAAACCTGTTTTTATTGATTAGAGTTGACAAAGGCAACACTACCCAAAATTAACTACAGATTCAGAGTCATACCTGTTGATATGTATGAGGTTGGTGTCATCCAGCAAGTGAATCAGTGCCTCCCAGGGAAAAATGTGGCAGGTTGAGAAGGATTGAAGCATCCTGAGCAGGAGAACATGAACATGCACATCATGGCTGGGATAGCAGCAACTCACTCTTCCTACTGCTAGAGCCCCATAGACTTTTCTGTTCCATCAGAAACCCCGTGCGTGAATTTGCAGGCAGGAGTGCGCAGGAGGAAGGGTGTTCACACTGGCCATCCACAGTAGTGGAACTGAATCCCAAGGCAGGTTCAGGAGGCTCTCAAGACTCATGGGCAACCAGAGGCACAGAAAGATATGAAATATTGCTGAGGGCACAGTGGCAAATGCCTCAGCCTCTTGCTATGTGATCTTAGGAAAATGATGAGTCTCCTTGAGACTCGGTCCCCTCACTTTGTGAGGATGGCAATAAAATTTGTTCCTAGGTCCCAGGAAGTTATATAGATAAACTACTTAGTAGTCAGCATATATCATGCATTTCTGTCCAAGGTTGCTATTTAATGATGATGATAATGACATGTTTTGGAATTCAGACCTGAAGGGTCAGAGGAAATATTAAGGATCATCCAGGCCAGTGTATCTCAAAGTTCTATGTGCACCACTGACCTAGTCACAAATACATGCCAGATCCCTCTGCAGTCCTCCCAGGCTGTACTTCCTGCCGAAGGTTCCCAGGTGCCAACCAAGATAAGTTTCAAGGAAGCCCAGTCCTAATGGTTCCTTCTGAGCCCCCGTCTCCCTCCAGTGCCTGAATCTACTTCATCCTATCTCCACTGAGCACTTGCCAACAATGTCCGTACCTCTCAGGGAGAGCATCCCCCTTTTACCAGCGGAACCCATTACATGCGGAGACAACTGTTACTGGGACATAGTTCTCCATAGCAATGGAGAATTGGCAGATGAAAGTCAGAGGGAGAAGAGAAGGGAAAGGCAGGTCCTCACTGTTCTTTGGGCCTTAATTTCAGCAGATGAGAAATAAGGCCAGCTGAGACAGTGATGTATTTGTGTCTTACCAGACATGGTCTGCAGGCACTTAGGATTCCAGAAAGATACACTCAAGGCTCAAGAAAAAAAAATATATAAATTGTTTTCAGCTTAAATTTAATACAATATTTTAAAAAAATTAACCTGAAATCTGTTGAATTTAGACAATAATAAAGAATAAAGGAAGTTTTACAGTAGTAGATATTTAAGCATGGTATCATGGAAGGTAATTAGAGCAACATTTTGTACTAGGAGAGAAGCGACAAGACATTTTTCACTTCAAGGAAACTGCCTGATTCCCACATTTGAAATATTAATCCCTGATGATTGTGCAGAATCTTGTGTATTCTCTTGTGGGCCCCTCAATGGGCCACCAGATAAAGAGGATTTTTCATTGAATTTGAAGTTGACACCATTGTATGGCCATTTTACACAGATTAACTACTCTGTATGTATGTGTGTGTGTGGGTGTGTGAGTTTGTGTGTGCACACATTTTGATGTATTCTGGCATCAGAATTCCCAGGAGATGACCTTTTGATCATCCATATGCTTCCCATTCCCCCAGTTCAGATGCAGCCCATCTGGGGTTTTACCTGAGCACATGTATTTCTAAGTGTACAGGGGATAGTGATGACCTTTCTTAGAGCTTATGGGAGGCAGAACTGACATCTAATGGGTCTCTGGTGAACTTGCTGTGGAATCCCATGTAAGAGCTTTGCTCTGTCTGGCTTCCATACTCCCAAATAGTAGGGAAGAGAGGACTGGAAACATCTGATACCTCATTCCTGAGAAAGTATCATAACAATATGAGTATGCTATAAGAAATCTAGACCATGGTGTTTCCTCTGTGAACCTCAGGTGCACCCAAGAAGCACCCATGGGGAACACAGTGGCAGGCATCACTTTCTTCTTTGTGAATGTAAACTGGCAGCAGATGAAAGGGAGGCTCCCAACTACATTTCCCATCTCTACCTGGGTAACCTTGAGTAAAGCCCTCCTCTCCTGTTTATTCTGATTTGGGATGGTCACTGAGAAGTCACTGAGAAACACTGTTTTCCCCAGTCAGGCTTAGCAAGAGGAACTGGGTGGAACTGAAGTGATGCACAGAGTAGTCCTCTGGAGGCCAGAACTTAGACAGAGTTGGCAGGGTGCAGTGTAGCAGAGCTGGCTAGGTGGAGCCCAGGGGAGCGAGTGGAGCCCAATCCATAGAAAGAGCAGTGGGCAAAGGGGGCACTAAGTGAAATAGGTAGAAAGTGGCCATGTCCAGGCCTTCTCAGATGAGCTCAGATTTGAAATGAACACCACAGGTCAATGGAGGACACAGGGACTGCATCCTCAGGAATCAAAGGCAACCAGAACCAGAGCTTATGCTCTAGAAATTCTGTCAGACTCAGCTGTGGACTCAAGAACCAGGTCCCTTGGGCATCTCTAGCTCAAAATGTGACCCCAGAATCTGCACCATTTGTGCCTCAATTATTCCCACATCCACAAGGAGGCAATGGAGGGAAGTTGGGGACTCCAGTGTGCAGTCTTCCTTAGTCCTTCACTCTCATAGGATGCTGTGCACATTCCCTGTATTCAGGTGGATGGGGATTCATGGGGTTTCTGAGAGTTGTCATGGGGAACGTCATCTTAGAGAATTTGGTTTGGAAGAATGACCATAGTCCTTGCATTGTTCACAGGGATGGGCCTCCTGTATGACCTGGAGGTCCAGAGAGGGTAAAAATGGGCCCCAGCAATCATTTGCTGCAGCAAGATCTAGCTCTCACATTACACCTCACTCACCCACAAGCTGGGGCTTCCTGGTCTCTGGGCAGTGAAAGAAGCATACATGGGGAGACAGCCTTACCCTTGACAGGGGTGACTTTAGGGGACTCATTTCATCTGGAAAGCAGGACAAGGAGAGATGCCTGCCTCTCAGCCTGGGGTGACCCAAGCCCCAGTTTCATGATTCTTTAAAAGATGGTTGAGCAATGAAAAGGGTAGGGACCTAGCATTTTCACAGTGTTATCATGAAGATTTACATCTCCTTTATTTTAAAAGTAAAAACTATTATGTAGCAGACTGTTCTAGTCAGGACATAGATAAAACAAATAAGGTAGAATGCCTGAATTCCTTCTGCAGGGGGCTGCTGTTCCATTGGCCTGACCCAACAATTTAGGCAATAAACAGCGTGAGGCACTGGATGGTGTGAGAACTGTACAGGCACTAAATAGGCCCTGAGTCTTTTAGTCATCTGATCTAATGATAAGAGTTATAGTAATGTTTCCACTGCTGACCTATTCTAAGACAAAGCTCTCATCATGTCACTTAGCTGCCCCAAGACACTTTCCTACCTGTGAGATGAATGCCTCCATCAGGACCTGGCCCTCCTGTATTTCTCCAGTTGAATCCCAATTAATCCTCCAAAGTTTCAAGAACACCTGTCACTTCATCCCTCCTAGTACTCCCCTGTGCTTAATGTGATTTTTCCCTCATGTTAGAAGTACTGACCTTATTAGGCAGTAGATGGCACCAGAACTGTATAAAACTTTGACTGAAGTGCACTAACCTTGTGCTACCTGTCCATTTTCAGGATTACTAGAAAGTCCTTGAGTATTTATCTTAAGAGCATCAACAATTTTTAGTGTAACTCAATAAATTTTATGCATGGAATTAACTTCCCTGCTATGATAGGGAGTATTATTGTCCTTTCTTCCCAGAGTGTTTTAAGTCCATCATCTACTTGAAGAGCAAAACACACATTAGTATTTACAGGTGAGATAAGATCTGAATTCAGTCATGCCCCCCTCCTACAACTGTCATTACTGGACTGCTTTAGGAATCTTTGTCAGTGCTAGGGGCATTTCCTTGTCTTTTCTGGCTGGCCTCTGATATTTAAAATTCAAGAAATAAATTCAATCACAAGGATCCCCTAGTTCAAAGAGTTCCACTTATTTTCTATCAAAACTGTATTACATAAAACTCAACTATTCCATGGGTTTCTCACAAAATTTTTTTTTAATTCAATTGTGTAAACCTACATAATCCTCCCTAACTTATGAGGAATCATAAAATAAAATTTCATCCAAAATCAAAATAGTGGATAACACCTGTTCTCTGCTAGCAGGGAGCAAGGGAATATGCCACACTTTTTAGATGAGTGTTCTACAAACAGGGCTTACTATGGTGAGTAAAATATGGGCATGATTAAAATCATGTATCTTTTACCTTATACTTTTGGCATGGGGTCTTGTATTCAGGGGATATTTACCTCTCAGTCACATCACTAGCCCTTTTCTCATATTTTATTTTGGAACAGGGTGTCACTAAATTGTTGAGTCTGGGTTTGAATTCTTGATCCTCCTGCCTCAAACTCCTGAAATTTTGGATTACCAGCATGCGTTATTCCACCTGGCTTAACTCAATTTTAAAATACAAATTTGTGGAAATGTGATGTATTGTATCCCTGGTAAATCACCTGTATATATCAAGCTGCTATTTTTCCTGATGAATTGAAGTTTGTCAAAGAGCAAAGGATTACAAGCCTTAGGTTCTTCCAGAAACCCCAGCCCCAAAGGAAATCTCTTGAATGTGAGAATTCCTTTCAGGAGTGACTCCTGAAGGGTGTGGTCTTTTCCATGTCTCAGCCTCACTTTATTTGTTTCTTAAATGGTGTGAGTGATGTCTGCTTTATTATTTTGTGATAATTCAACCAAATGTTGTATAAAAAGGATTTGAAGACTGTGCTGATAGGGCAGAAAAACATGGCTCCCATTACATCACACAACAAATTGGGGAGCTATGGAAAAGGATCCTGTTTTTCCTGGTGGTCCCAAGTGTGCATTTGAGTTTCTGACATGTGGGTTGAACTTAATCATGTTTCAGCCTCACTTGGGTTCTTGACCAGGCTTCCCAGGTCATGTTCTGCAGTGGACTGTGTGGGTCAAGATAAATATAATAGATGAGCCTGTCCACCCATACACACTCTGTGTTTTCACCAAACATCCTGTGTTTGTTTTCAAAGGCACCTTGAAAAGAAAATATCATCTCAACCTCTGTCCCCTTGCATTTGTGGGCACCTTTATTTTTCTTGTGCCTTCCCTTGCTCTGGGTCCTCTTGGTGACTTCCTGCTCATCCACTCAGACCCATCCTGAACAAGTCTTTGTCACTTGAGCACATTTCCTTTGTGTCCCCTTCCTCACTCAGCTGAGTGCACTGTGCTCTTCTACCTCTGCTGCATTGACCTGTTGTGCTCTGCCTCTTCTACTAGATTTGGACACACAAAAAATAAAACAAGTCCCAGAATGTAGACCTTCTTGGACCCTGAATAAGTCCTTCTGCAGAACACAAGCTTGTGATTGTGGCACAGTCCTTATAATGAGTGATCATTCTGTGGAGAAATGACCACAATGTGCAGCTGCTGAAGGCCAGAGAACATAAATTATTTGCCTCCTGGTGCCTGCTATGCATGACTGATGGCTGCTAGTAAGTGTCTGCTGACTAATGTACTGACTGTTATTCACCAAGAAGTGGAGGAAAGAGCAGGGATTATCTTTTAATAAGATAATGACTTTGAAACACATATTTCTTAACCTTGTGTACTAAAAATATCAATGCAGATTGGGCTGAAACTCACTGTGTCTGAACCACCCAGCATAAGGACCTATACAAAGGGATCTGTTCTTTGAATTTTATTCTATGCACATGGCTTATAATGCTTTAGTATTAGAGTACATGTTTGATGCAGGGCAAGAAAATCTTCAGTATCACACTTACTTAACAAAGGTTCCTCTTACCAGCTATGGAGTCTGATGAGGCTGGTAGAAGACTGTGTAGAGCGGCTGTATAAGGTGTCCTAGGTTCTGAACCCAAACAATGTGTGCTTTCAAATCCTCATTCCCTGCTTGGAGCCTGTGGCAGTAAGATTGAGTAGGAAACTTACATGAAGAACATCATTGGAATTTTAATAGAAATTTCATTGAATTTGTATAAATATTTTGGTGGTATGGGTGTTTTGATAATATTAATTTTTCATATTCAAGAATGTGCAAGAACTTTACCTCTATGAAGTTTTTCTTCAATGTATTCCTTAGATCTCTGGAGATTTTATTATAGATAAAAAATTATCTCTCTGACTTGTGGATGCTAACACAGGTGGTGGGGGAAAAATAGAAATTCAATTGATTAGACAAGAGGGAAAGAAGAGAAGGGAGGGAGACAGAAGTAAGAAAGACTGAAATTTTCCTGACATTACTTTCCTATGTGCATAAATGAATACCAGGCAATAAATTTCCACATCATGTACAAACACAAGACTGGATTCGAAATTAGAAAAAGACATACATCATTCTTATTAAAAAAGCCAAAATAAAGTCTACTGTTATGTATAATTAAAAAGTAACACTAAATTATTATGAAGTGTCCATAGGCCATAAATATTCGAACATTTGCATACTTACAGTCCAAAGGATGAAAGCCAAAAAAATGGGAGTAAGACATTGGTGAAATAATGAACAAAGTTTTTCCCAGTCTGATGAAAGTATATTAAGCAAAAAATGGTGTGAATTCTACATAATGGCAAAGTACATACAAATATCAAGGGCACTTTGCATTTAAACTACCATAAAGAAGGAGAGGTCCTAAAAGCATTAAACACCCTCCAAAAAAAACAGTACCACAGGGACACCTGAGCACAATGAGAGCACATGGTTATTGGAGACACTGGAACCCAAAAAATGAAGAGACTGTATCTTAAAAGTGTAGGCAAAAACTAAAATGGTGCTTATTCCTCTAAATTTATATATGAAGAGTAATATTTTTTAAGATCAGTGTTAAAAATGACACTTTCAGGTCTGAAACCCAGAAGAATTAATCAGTACCACACTCAAATGTAATATATGAATAGAAAATTGTCCAGGTTTCAGATAAGTGAGAATTGATGGGAAAATGAACCTACATTTGGATGGAGAGGAAGAATCAAAAGAATGATCAATACTAGGAAAAGACAAGACTCTATGTTTGAACTGGGTTGCAAAGAATGGCAGTATAAATATGTCCATGCATACATTCTCTTTATTTAATTTTCTATTGGTCTTTACTTACAAAACACAAGTAAAATAACAAAATTAGGGAAAATATCATAATGGGAATGAGAGGCCTCAAACCAAGCACAGGTGAAGGTTTATGGAAAATGATATTCTTAGAAGACAGTACCTGGGAAAGATGGAAAGATGGTGTGACTTGGAAAGATGGAGGTAAAAGAGACAAACATTAAAGTTCTCCCAGAAAATTCTTTCCCAGTAAAAATAGGTACTAACAGAAAAATGCAAAAGTTCACCCCTTCCTGGGTTCCTCCTTAGGATCTCCACCAAAAGCATACATTAATTCATTCCCAAACACAATGAAGGTAAGAGGCAGATACTGAAATACTGGGCCCTGGATTTTTACTCTTTCCCATTGCCAATGAGTTCTGGAAGAAGAAAAGTAAACACTGAAGCTCTGGTTAACAGTGGGTCCCAGGGGAAGAAGACAAGCAGGAGACACTGAGTTCTGGGATTTGCCCAGTGACAATGAGTTCTGGCATTTTTTACAACTTTTTTACAACTTCTTTCCTGACTGTCCAAACCAACATGTTCTTCTTCAGTCTCCAATAATTAAGCCACCCTCATTGTAAACTATGAATCTCAAACCCTTCTGTAACCGAAGGTCATTTTATTATTATTATTATTATTATTATTATTATTTTTATTTAACTTTTAATGTTTTGCATTTTGATTCACTGTAAACAAATGGGGTACATAATTTGTTTTCTATTGTTGTATACAATGTAGATTCATACCATTCGTGTAATCATACATGTACATAGTGTAATGATGTCTGTCTCATTCCACTGTTTTTCATACCCCCTTCCTCTCATTTTCCTCTATATATTCTAAAGTTCCCCCATTATTCTCTCATTCCCCATCCCCTACCCTCATTATATATCATTCTCCACTTATCAGGGAATACATTCAGCCTTTGGTTTTTCTGGTCTTGGCTTATTTCACTTAGCATGATATTCTCCAATTCCATCCATTTATTTACAAATGCCATAATACTATTCTTCTTTGTGGCTTAATAGTATTTCATTGTGTATATTTACCAGAGTTTCTTTATCCATTCATCTGTTGAAGGGCATGTAGGTTGGTTCCACAATCTAGCTATTGTGAACTGAACTGCTATAAACTTTGATGTGACTGTGTTACTGTAGTTTGCTGATTTTAGGTCCTTTGGGTATAAACCAAGGAGTGGAAATAACTGGGTTAACAGGTGGGCCCATGCTGAGTTTTCTTAGGATTCTACATACTGCTTTCCACGGTGGCTGCACCAATTCACAAATCCACCAGCAATGTAAAATTGTGACTTTTTACCCACATCCATGCCAACATCTATTATTGCTTAAGTTCTTGATAAAAGTCATTCTAATTGAAGTAAGATGAAATCTTAGAGTTGTTTTAGTTTGAATTTCTCTAATTACTAGAGATGTTGAACACTTTTTCATATATTTATTAATTGCCTGCATGTCTTCTTCTGTAAAGTGTCTGTGCAGTTCCTTGGCCCATTTATTGATTGGGTTCATTATATTTTTGTTGTAAAGTTGTGTAAGTTCTTTATAAATTTTGGAGATAAGTGCTGTATCTGAAGTGCATGTGGAAAAGATTTTCTCCCACTCTGTAGGCTCTCTCTTCACATTCTTGATTGTATCCTTTGCTGAGAAAAAAAGTTTATTAGTTTGAGTCCATCCCATTTATTGATTATTGCTTTAATTTCTTGTGCTTTGAGAGTCTTATTGAGGAAGTCTGATCCTAAGCCAACATGATGAAGATTCAGGCCTACTTTGTCTTCTATTAGTTGCAGGGGTCTCTGGTCTAATTCCTATGTCTTTGATCCATTTTGAGTTGAGTTTTGTTCAGGGTGAGAGATAGAGGTTTAATTTCATTTTGCTGTTTATGGGTTTCCAGTTTTCCCAGCACCATTTGTTGAACAGGCTATCTTTTCTCCATTGTATGTTTTTGACTCCTTTGTCTAGTATGAGGTGAGTATATTTATGTGGTTTTGTCTCTGTTTTCTATTCTGTACCATTGGTCTACCTGTCTATTTTGGTGCCAATACCATGCTGTTTGTGTTACTATTGCTCTGTAGTATAGTTTAATATCTGGTATTGTGATATGTCCTGTTTCACTTTTTCTATTGAGGATTGTTTTTTGAGGGCCATTTTTCTAAATAGAAAATAAGCCTCCACAGTGCCTGAGTGATAGACTCTGCCATTACATAAAGGATAGCTTGTTGGTCCATTTGAGGCCTATTTCCATCCTGATTATGTGTGTTTTCTTATGGGTGCTGAAACTGTGTTGAAAATTTTTGCTTACAATAGGACTGTTCTAAGTAGTCCATGTATGAGTGTAAAGATTGCAAACCATAAAACTAGTCTTGGTTCATTAATCATCCTCTCTTCCTTTTTATTTCTCTTCTTGCCATGAAGTAAACATGAATTCTAATGAAGTCCACCAAATTCAATCATGTCATGGCAAATGTCAGAATTTTCCTCTTTTAATAGACTTAGTAAGATGCTAGATTCTCTAACTATTCATCAGACTGTGGCATGATCTATGTTCACATCTTAGTTGCTGTGAGTAAGGCTTTCACCACCATGGGAGCAACCACATCTCCTAGCAATGAGGACTTCTACTCACTTGAATATATGCCCACTGGGCATAGCTACAGCACAGGAGAGCTCTACATTTTTTCTTTGAGTTACAACAATACTGATTTAGGTACTATGGAAATTAAACCTTTCTACCCTCCCACCAGTGCACGATCTCTCCATATCTTCAACAGTAATGATTATCTTTCTTGTTGCATCATAATCATTCTGACTGCACTGACAGGTTATCTCTTGGTAGTTTTGATTTGTATTTTCTTGAGAATTAATTTATGTTGAACAAGTTTGCATTGCTTTTTGGTCTTTTATGAGTTTTTCCTTGGGTAGGATATCCATTCAAGTCTTCTGACATTTTTAATGATGTTATTCTTTTTTACTAAATTCTGAGAGATTTTCATAAATCTTTTAAATTAACCTCTTACCTGACATGTGCTTTGAAAATGTTTTCTCCATCCTATAGGTTGTATATTGACTGTTGATTATTCAGAGAATTTTTAGTTTTATGTGATTCCATTTGTGTATCCCTGAGTTTGTTGCCTGCTTTTTTAGTGTAATATCAAAGAAATCATTTTCTTCTCTATTATCATGAAGGTTTCAAGTGTTTACTTTTTTCAGGTGTATAGATTCAGGTCTCATGTAAACCTTCACTCCATCTGGAGTTGATATTTATATATGGTTGTGGTATAAGGTTCAAGCTTTAGTCTTTTGCATGTGAATAACCAGTTTCCCCAGCATTATAGGTTGAAGAGACTGCCCTTACCCCACTGGCTATTTGTAGCTCTACTTTCAAAGGTCTGTTTAAGGATAGTGTATGTGACCTTATTTCTGGGCATTCCATTCTGTTCCATGAGTTTTTATGTTTATGATTATGCCAGTGACAAAGTGTTTATGTGTGTATGTATGTATCTGTGCATGCATGTGTGAAGTGTTGGTGTTATAACCCAGGACCTGTGCATGTGGGGTGAGAGTTACATCCCCAACATCCATTCTTAGCCCTACTATAATGTTTTAATTATTATATCTCTATCATATATTTAATAATTAGGGTGTGTTACCATTACTATTCTTCTCGAACAAGATTTTTTAAGTATTGATGGTCTTTTATGGTCATATTTACATTTTAGCTCTCTTGTTTACTATTTATGTTAAATATATCACTGAAATTTGCAGAGCGATTGCATCTGATATGCACACATCTTGGGTAGTATTGAAAAGACCCCTGCACCACCCGCTCAGGCCTATTTTAAAAGAGAAAAGAGAAAACTATCAGGGCACGCTAAAGGTGTTTATCTAAAGATTTAGCTAAGAAAGGACAGGATAATTGGGGAAGTCAGAGGATGCCTGAACTAACCGGAGCTGATAAGCAGGAACTATAAAACTGTCCTGTAAAACTTCAGATACCAGATTCCTGACCAAGGACAGAGTAAATAGGATGAGATAACGAAGGACTGTAAATGGCAAAGTAAAATTATGGCTTGTGAAGCATGGCATCTTAAGTTCTGAGTCGCTCTATCCTTAACAAGCTTCCTTCTCGGGTCAGCTCCCCTAGCCTTCACAGATAAGGTGAGAGAAGTCTGAGTTTATACATTCTTTACCATTTTTTACGACCCGTGCTGCGGGCAATTAGGGAAAGCCTGTGTTTATGCAGGTGCAGAAGAGAGGGGCTGCGGGCAATTTGGGGAAGCCTGTGTCTCCGCCTGTGTCTCTATCTTTCATCCCCCTTTCCAGTTAAAGTAAATTTATGGCTTCTCCAAGAATGTCTAAATGCTGGATTCAAAATAACCAATAAGAAATCTGTTGCTTACCGTGCGCGCGAAAACCTGCCCCTTTACCCTATAAAAAACCTGTACCCCAAAGCCCGGTGTGCCAGTTCACCGAAGCTCCGGCTGAGGTTTTACTGAGCACCCGCAGGCGCCTGTGTACCTAATAAATAGCCTCTTGCTTTTGCAGCCAGTGTTCGCGTGATTTTCCTTGGACAGGGGGACGGAGGGTCTTTCAGTATGAGCTTTATTTTGAACTGGGAATTGAACCCAGGGGTGCTTAAAACTGAGCCATATCTTCAGCCCTTTTTTTACACTTTATTTAGAGACAGATTCTCACTGAGTTGCTTACAGTCTTGCTATGTTGTTGATACTGACCGTAAACTTGCAATCATCCTTCCTCTATCTCCCAAGCTGCTGAAATTACTTGTGTGTTCCACTATGCCTTGCTTAGTATGGACATTTTATTTTTAATTATTTATATTCCCAAACATGATGCTTCTGTACTCTTATTCACATTAGTTTTAATTTCTTTCATCATGTTAGCTTTCAGAGTTCAAGTCTTTCCTTTCCCCTGGTTAAGTATATTCCTCAGTATTTTGCTCTTTTTAATGTTATTATAGCAGGGATTATTTTCTGCATTGTCTTTACATATATATTATGGCAATTGTAAAGAAACAAGATGATCCTTGGGATGTTGCTTTTTTATACTGATGGATTTATGTAATAATCCTAAGAGAATTTTTGTGCAGTCTTTAGCATTTGTACATATACTACCATGTCACCCACAGACAATTTTACTTCTTCTAATTTGTAGACCTAATTTTTTGTCTTTTTACAGTAGCAATAAGTTTTAGGGATGTGTTAACTAGAAGTAATGAAAGTGGGTGTTCTTGCCTCATTCCTGCTCACATATAAAATTGTTTTTATATTTTTATAGTAAATATTCCGTTGACTGTCTTCAATGTATGGCCTCTCTTATGTCTATGTTAATTCATTCTATGCCTACTTTGTTGAGAATGTTTATTGCAAAAGTGTTTTTGATTTTCTCTGATGCTTCATTTGCTTGTTTTGAGATGGTTACTGAACATTAGTTCTAATTGACTTAATGTTGGATGTCAGTATAATTGATCAGCACATACTGAACCTTCCTGTATGTCATGGATAACTGCCAGGTCTTAGTAATGTATGATGGTTTCAATCTTTTCTCATTTTTCTCAAGCATTTTCCATCTGAATTCATCAAGGTGGTTGGTCTGTAGTTTTCTTTGCTTGTTATGTGTTTTATGGTGCTGGTGTATGAGTGAGTTGTCCTTATAAAATGAGTTTGTAAATATTTTTTCTTCCATTGTTTGGAAGAGATGAAGATGGTTTGGTGTTAATTCTTTAACAATTTGGTAGCCTTCCATTATGAAGTCTTGTGATCTGGAACTTTTTTTTAGTCTAGGTGTTTTGTGGTACTGGTTCAATATTCCCATTCATTATGGCTCCATGAAAGTTTCATTTCTTCATCTTGAGTATTTTGAGGTTATATATGTTTAGGGATCTATGTGCTTCTATCTGCTTGTGTTCTTTTGGTGTGTAATATTTTACAGCACACTTTTATGGTCCCTATTATTCCTGTGCTATCATTTTCATACATCCTCTCTCATTTCTGATTTTGTTTGCATTTCCTTTAGTTTTCTTAGTCATTCTACATGGAAAATTGTCCATTCTGTTTGCCTCATGAAAGATTCTTGATTGATTTTGGTTAATTTTTCTGGTGATCCAATTGCTTTTCTTTTTTTTCTACTCTGATCTTCATTATTTCCCTTATTCTTGTGATTTGGGTTTGGTTTGATGTACTTTCTCTGGGTCCATAAAGTTCAAGTAGGTAGTTATGTGCAAGTGTTTTCTTTTGTAACATGGACATGTACATTTTATGTCTCTTCATACTCCTTTTGGACCACCCCCAAGTTCAAATATGTTGTACTTTGCTTCTTGTTTTTCTCAAGAAATTTTCTGATTTCACTTTTGAGTTCTATGCATTATTGCTTAAAAGGTATTATTTAATTTCCACATATTTATAATTTAGAGTGTCCTTCGGTCATTTAATTTTATGTTCATCCTATTGTTCTTGTAAATGTATTGATATGCTGTTCATGATTTTCTCATTGAAGAAGCTTATATGGACCTGGTGGGTCTCCTGTCCTGAGCAACATTCTGAGCACATTGAGATAGTGTATTCTGCTCTTGTATGGGATGAGTTATTGGTTTCTTTTTGAATCTTCTATTATTGATGTGTCATGTAAAATTGTTTTGCTGTTATCATATTGCTGTTCACTTACCTTTGAGTTCTGTCACTGTTTTGTTTATTTTATTGACTGACATTATATCTGACATTTGTAACTGTGACACCTTCTTGGTGAGTTGATGCTTTCAACAGAATGCAATGGCCTTCCTCTCCTCTGATCATTGCTGAACTAAAGTCCATTTTATATATTCAGGGGCCCATGCTCTCTCGGTTTTCTTCTGCAAAGTCCATCATTTCACTGTGCTTTCAGCCTGTGTGTGTTCTTAGTGGTGCAGTGTTTGCATTGTGTGGAATTCATTTTGATATTTTGTTTGATGTATATATTCTGCCACTGTAAGTAAGACCCAAAAGGCCATTGGTTCACTCATTTGTATTTTGAAGATTTTGGTGTCTTTTTTTCTTTTCTATGTGCCTATTCAAAAATTATACTCAAATACTCTGGTTACTTTACTTCTTACATTTTCTACAGTAATTTTATTTGAGAATATTTTATATTAGACTTATTTTTCTACTTTAAATGGAAAATATTACAACGGCCTAATTTTTACAATGTTGAAATCATGATAACTTAATTGTTCTTGTGTGAATTACCATTTAAATTTGGTGTTTTGATCTCATATACACCTTTTTCAGAAAGTCGTAACATCGGAGATATCTACTGTAATGATGATAGTCTTTCAAACACTGAGCAGCACAGAGTTGAATTTTTTTTTTTCTTGACAAGCAGATTAAGCAGGTTTTATTTAAAGGTAATCATGCAGACTACTCCCTGGAGGAAGAAGGGGGCCATGACTAATGTTCTAAAGTCCCTAATTGGTGATTTTTTTCTTTCTTTTTTTTATTGTAAACAAATGGGATACATGTTGTTTCTCTGTTTGTACATGGCGTAAAGGCATACCATTTGTGTAATCATAAATTTACATAGGGTAATGTTGTTTGATTCATTCTGTTACTTTTTCCCTCCATCCATCCCTTCCACCCCTATTTCCCTCCACACAGTCCTTCCTTCCTCCATTTTTGCCCCCTCCCTAACCCTAACTCTAACCCTAACACTAACCCCTCCCACCCCCCATTATATGTCATCATCCACTTATCAGCGATATCACTTGCCATTTGGTTTTTTTGAGATTGGCTTATCTCACTTAGCATGATATTCTCCAATTTCATTCATTTGCCTGCAAATGCCATAATTTTATCATTCTTTATGGCTGAGTAATATTCCATTGTATATATATACCACAGTTTCTTTACCCATTCATCAATTGATGGACATCTAGGTTGGTTCCACAATCTGGCTATTGTGAACTGAGCAGCTATGAACATTGATGTGGCTGTATCTCTGTAATATGCTGATTTTAAGTCCTTTGAGTATAGGCCAAGGAGAGGGACAGCTGGGTCAAATGGTGGTTCCATTCCAGGTTTTCTAAGGAATCTCCACACTGCTTTCCAGAATGGCTGCACTAATTTGCAGCCCCAACAGCAATGTATGAGTGTACCTTTCTCCCCACATCCTCGCCAACAGCTTTTGTTGCTTGTATTCTTGATAATTGCCATTCTAACTGGGGTGAGATGGAATCTTAGGGTGGTTTTGATTTGCATTTCTCTTATTACTAGAGATGTTGAACATTTTTCCAAATGTTTGTTGATTGCTTACAGATCTTCTTCTGTGAAGTGTATATTCATTTTCTTAGCCCAATTGTTGGTTGGGTTATTTGCATTCTTGGTGTAGAGTTTTTTGAGTTCTTTATAGATTCTGGAGATTAGTGCTCTATCTGAAGAATGATTGGCAAAGATTTTCTCCCACTCTGTAGGCTCTTTCTTCGCAGTGCTGATAGTTTCCTTTGCTGAGAGAAAGCTTTTTAGTTTGAATCTATCCCAGTTATTGATTCTTGCTTTTATTTCTTGTGCTATGGGAGTTCTGTTGAGGAAGTATGGTCCTAAGCCAACATGTTGAAGATCTGGACCTACATTTTCTTGTATATTCTGCAGGGTCTCTGTCTGATTCCGAAGTCCTTAATCCATTTTGAGTTTAGATTTATGCATGGTGAGAGATATGGGTTTAGTTTCATTCTGTTGCATATGGATTTCCAATTCTCCCAGCACCATTTGTTGAAGAGGCTATCTTTTCTCCATTGCATATTTTTGGCCCCTTTCTGTAGTATGAGAAAATTGTATTTATTTGGGTTTGTGTCTGTGTGCTCTATTCTGTACCATTGATCTACCTTTCTATTTTGCTACCAATATGCAATTTTTGTTACTATTGCTTTGTAGTAGAGTTGAAGATCTGGTATTGCGATACCCCCTGCTTCATTCTTTCAGCGAAGGATTGCTTTAGCTATTCTGGGTTTCTTATTCTTTGAGATAAATTTCATAATTGCTTTCTCTATTTCTGTAAGGTACGTCATTTGGATTTTAATTGGAATTGCATTGAATCTGAATAGCACTTTTGGTAGTATGGCCATTTTGACAATATTAATTCTTCCTATCCAAGAACATGGGATATCTTTCCATTTTCTGAATTTTTCTATAATTTCTTTCTTTAGTGTTCTGTAGTTCTCATTTTAGAGGTGTTTCACCTCTTTTGTGAGATTGATTCCCAAGTATTTTATTTTTTTTGAGGCTATTGTGAATGGGGTAGTTTTCCTAATCACTCTTTCCAAAGATTCATCACTTATGTATATAAATGCATTAGATTTATGTGCATTGATCTTATATCCCGCTACTTTACTAAATTTACTTATGAGTTCTAAAAGTTTTCTGTTAGAATTTCCTGGTTCCTCTAAGTATATAATCATATCATCAGTAAATAGGGATAGTTTGGGTTCTTCTTTTCCTATTTGTATCCCTTTAATTTCTTTGGTCTGTCTAATTGCTCTGGCTAGAATTTCAAGGACGATATTGAATAGAAGTGGTGAAAGGGGGCATCCCTGCCTTGTTCCAGTTTTTAGGGGGAATGCTTTCAGTTTTTCACCATTTAGAATGATATTAGCCATGGGCTTAGCATAAATGGCCTTTATAATGTTAAGGAATGTTCCCACTATCCCTATTTTTTCCAGTGATTTGAGCATGAAGGGGTGCTATATTTTATCAAATGCTTTTTCTGCATCTGTTGAAATAATCATGTGATTCTTGACTTTAAGTCTATTTATATGGTGAATTAAATTTATTGATTTCCAGATGTTGAACCAACCTTGCATCCCTGGGATGAAACCCACTTGATCATGAAGCAGTATCTTTTTAATATGTTTTTGTATGCGATTTGCTAAAATTTTGTTGAGAATTTTTGCATCAATGTTCAATTAGGATATTGGTCTGAAATTTTCTTTCCTCGATGTGTCTCTGTTTTAGGTATGAGGGTAATTTTGTCTTCATAGAATGAGTTTGGGCGGGTTCCCTCCACTTGTATTTTATGGAATACTTTGAGAAGTATTGGAATGAGTTAGTTTTGTAGAACTTGGCTGAGAACCCATCTGGTCCCGAACTTTTCTTTGTTGGTAGGCTTCTGATGACTTTTTTTTTGTTGTTGTTTAAATTTTTTTATTTATTTATTTATTTATTTATTTTTTTTACGTTTACATAGGGTAATGATGTTTATTATATTTTTACCCTCCCCCCCACCCCTCCCACCCCTCCCACCCCTCCCACCCCTCTTTTCCCTCTACACAGTCCTTCTTTCCTTCATTCTTACTGCTCTCCTTAGCCTAACTCTAAACCTAACCCTAAACCTAATGCTAGCCCGTCCCACCCCCCATTATATGTCCTCATCCGCTTATCAGCGAGATCATTCGTCCTTTAGTTTTTTGAGATTGGCTTATCTCACTTAGCATGATATTCTCCAATTTCGACCATTTGCCTACAAATGCCATAATTTTATCATTCTTCATTGCGGAGTAATATTCCATTGTATAAATATGCCACAGTTTCTTTATCCATTCATCAACCGAAGGACATCTAGGTTGGTTCCACAATCTGGCTATGGTGAATTGAGCAGCAATGAACATTGATGTGGCTGTATCTCTGTAGTATGCTGCTTTTAAGTCCTTTGGGTATAGGCCAAGGAGTGGGATAGCTGGGTCAAATGGTGTTTCCATTCCAAGCTTTCTGAGGAATCTCCACACTGCTTTCCAGAGTGGTTGCACTAATTTGCAACCCCACCAGCAATGTATGAGTGTTCCTTTTTCACCACATCCTCGCCAACACCTATTGTTGCTTGTATTCTTGATAATCGCCATTCTAATTGGGGTGAGATGAAATCTTAGGGTAGTTTTGATTTGCATTTCCCTTATTACTAGGGATGTTGAACATTTTTTCATATATCTGTTGATTACTTGTACATCTTCTTCTGTGAAGTGTCTGTTCATTTCCTTAGCCCATTTGTTGATTGGATTATTTGTATTCTTCGTGTAGACTTTTTTGAGTTCTTTATAGATTCTGGAAATTAGCGCTCTATCTGAGGTATGGTTGGCAAACATATTCTCCCACTCTGTAGGCTCTCTCTTCACATTTCTGATAGTTTCCTTTGCTGACAGAAAGCTTTTTAGTTTGAATCTATCCCAGTTGTTTATTCTTGCTTTTATTTCTTGTGCTATGGGAGTCCTGTTAAGGAAATCTGATCCTGAGCCAACAAGTTGAAGATTTGGACCTACTTTTTCTTCTATAAGATGCAGGGTCTCTGGTCTGATTCTGAGGTCCTTGATCCATTTTGAGTTGAGTTTTGTGTAGGGTGAGAGATAGGGGTTTAGTTTCATTCTATTGCATATAGTTTTCCAGTTTTCCCAGCACCATTTGTTGAAGAGGCTATCTTTTCTCCATTGCATATTGTTGGAACCTTTGTCTAGTATGAGAAAATTGTATTTATTTGGGTTTGTGTCCATGTCCTCTATTCTGTACCATTGATCTACCTGTCTATTTTGGTACCAATACCATGCCGTTTTTGTTACTATTGCTTTGTAGTAGAGTTGAAGATCTGGTATTGCAATACCCCCTGCTTCGCTCTTGCTATTGAGGATTGCTTTAGCTATTCTAGGTTTTTTATTCTTCCAGATGAATTTCATAATTGCTTGCTCTATTTCTGCGAGGTACATCATTGGGATTTTAATTGGAATTGCATTGAATCTGTATAGAACTTTAGGTAGTATAGCCATTTTGACGATATTAATTCTGCCTATCCAGGAACATGGGAGATCTTTCCATCTTCTAAGGTTTTCTTGAATTTCTTTCTTTAGTGTTCTGTAGTTCTCATTGTAGAGGTCTTTCACCTCTTTTGTGAGATTGATTCCCAAGTATTTTATTTTCTTTGATGCTATTGTGAATGGGGTAGTTTTCCTAATTTCTCTTTCTGAAGATTCATCACTTATGTATAAAAATGCATTGGATTTATGAGTATTGATCTTGTAACCTGCTACTTTACTGAATTCACTTATGAGTTCTAAAAGTTTTCTGGTGGAATTTCCAGGTTCCTCTAAATATATAATCATGTCATCAGCGAACAGGGATAGTTTGAGTTCTTCTTTTCCTCTTCGTATCCCTTTAATTTCTTTGGTTTGTCTGATTGCTCTGGCTAGAGTCTCAAGGACGATGTTGAATAGAAGCGGTGAAAGAGGGCATCCCTGCCTTGTTCCAGTTTTTAGGGGGAACGCTTTCAGTTTTTCACCATTTAGAATGATATTAGCCATGGGCTTAGCGTAGATGGCCTTTATAATGTTTAGGAATGTTCCCATTACCCCAATTTTTTCTAGTGTTTTGAGCATGAAGGGATGCTGTATTTTATCAAATGCTTTTTCTGCATCTATTGAAATAATCATGTGATTCTTAACTTTAAGTCTGTTGATATGGTGAATGACATTTATTGATTTCCGAATGTTGAACCAAGCTTCCATCCCTGGGATAAAACCCACTTGATCGTGGTGCACTATCTTTTTAATATATATTTGTATGCGATTTGCTAAAATTTTGTTGAGAATTTTTGCATCGATGTTCATTAAGGATATTGGTCTGAAATTTTCTTTCCTTGATGTGTCTCTGTCTGGTTTAGGTATCAGGGTGATATTGGCTTCATAGAACGAGTTTGGTAGGGTTCCCTCCTCTTCTATTTCATGGAATAGTTTGAGGAGTATTGGAATGAGCTCTTCTTTAATGGTTTTGTAGAACTCGGCTGAGAACCCATCTGGTCCTGGACTTTTCTTTGTTGGTAGGCTTTTGATGACCTCTTCTATTTCATTGCTTGAAATTGGTTTATTTAAGTTGTGTATGACGTCCTCGTTCAGTTTAGGTAGTTCATATGTCTCTAGAAATTTGTTGATGACTTCAAGGTTTTCTCTTTTGTTGGAGTATAGATTTTCGAAATAGCTTCTAATTATGTTTTGTATTTCACTCGTGTCTGTTGTGATGTTTCCTTGTTCATTCCGAATTTTAGTAATTTGAGTTTTCTCCCTCTTTCTCTTTGTTAGTGTGGCTAAGGGTTTATCAATTTTATTTATTTTTTCAAAGAACCAACTATTTATTTTATTAATTTTTCCGATTGTTTCTTTTGTTTCGATTTCGTTGATTTCGGCTCTGATTTTAACTATTTCCTGTCTTCTACTACTTTTGGTATTGGTCTGCTCTTCTTTTTCTAGTGCTTTCAGCTGTAGTGTTAACTCGTTTATTTGTTGATTTCTGCTTCTTTTTTTGAATGCACCCCATGAAATAAATCTTCCTCTAAGTACTGCTTTCATAGTGTCCCAGAGATTTTGATATGATGTGTCTTTGTTCTCGTTTACTTCTAAGAATTTTTTTATTTCCCTCCTGATGTCTTCTGTTATCCATTCATCATATAATAGTGTATTATTTAGTCTCCAGGTATTGGAGAAGTTTCTGTTTTTTATTCTGTCATTTATTTCTAATTTCAATCCATTATGATCTGATAGAGTACAAGGTAGTATCTCTATCTTCTTGTATTTACTAACAGTAGCTTTGTGGCATAAAATATGGTCTATTTTAGAGAAGGATCCATGTGCTGCTGAGAAGAAAGTGTATTCATTCTGTGTTGGATGGTATATTCTATATATGTCCGTTAAGTCTAAATTGCTGATTGTGTTGTTGAGATCTATAGTTTCTTTATTCAATTTTTGTTTGGACGATCTATCCAGTGGTGAGAGAGGTGTGTTAAAATCGCCTAGTATTATTGTGTTGTGGTCTATTTGGTTTCTGGAATTGAGAAGGATTTGTTTGACGTACGTGGATGAGCCAATGTTCGGGGCATAGATATTTATGATTGTTATGTCTTGCTGATTTATGCTTCCCTTAAGCAGCATGTAATGTCCTTCTTTATCCCTTCTGACTAGTTTTGGTTTGAAGTCCACATTATCTGAGATGAGGATGGATACTCCAGCTTTTTTGCTGTGTCCGTGTGCATGGTATGTTTGTCCCCATCCTTTCACCTTTAGTCTATGGGTGTCTCTTTCTATGAGATGAGTCTCTTGCAGGCAGCATATTGTTGGATTTTTCTTTTTAATCCAATCTGCCAGTCTGTGTCTTTTGATTGATGAATTCAGGCCATTAACATTCAGGGTTATTATTGTGATATGATTTGTATTCCCAGTCAATTGACTCATATTTGTTTTTGACATGATTTGGTTTCTCCTTTATTTGGCTATTCCTTTAGGCTAGTGCCTCCTGTTGCTGATTTGCATCGTTGTTTTTCATCTCTTCCTCATGGAATATTTTGCTGAGAATGTTCTGTAATGCTGGCTTTCTTTTTGTAAATTCCTTTAGCTTTTGTTTATCATGGAAGGATCTTATTTCATCGTCAAATTTGAAGGTAAGTTTTGCTGGGTATAAGATTCTTGGTTGGCATCCATTTTCTTTCAGGGCTTGGTATATGTTGTTCCAGGCCCTTCTAGCTTTTAGGGTCTGGATTGAAAAATCTGCTGATATTCTTATTGGTTTCCCTCTGAATGTAATTTGATTCTTTTCTCTCGCGGCCTTTAAAATTCTGTCTTTATTTTGTATGTTAGGTATTTTCATAATAATGTGCCTTGGTGTGGATCTATTGTAATTTTGTATGTTTGGAGTTCTATAAGCCTCTTGTACTTGGTTTTCCATTTCGTTCTTCAGATTTGGGAAATTTTCTGTTATTATTTCATTGAATAGATTGTTCATTCCTTTGGTTTGTTTCTCTAAGCCTTCCTCAATCCCAATAATTCTCAAATTTGGCCTTTTCATGATATCCCATAGTTCTTGGAGATTCTGTTCATGATTTCTTACCATCTTCTCTGTTTGTTCCACTTTGTTTTCAAGGTTAAATATTTTGTCTTCAATGTCTGAGGTTCTGTCTTCCAGGTGTTCTATCCTATTGGTTATGCTTTCTATGGAGTTTTTAACTTGGTTTATTGTTTCCTTCATTTCAAGGATTTCAGTTTGGTTTTTTTTCAGTATCTCTAACTCTTTATTGAAATGATCTCTTGTTTCCCGTATTTGGTCTTTTAACTGTTGATTGGTGCGATCATTTAATGCCTGCATTTGCTCTTTCATCTCCTCCTTCAATGCCTGCATTTGCTCTTTCATCTCCTCATTAGCTTCCCTTATCATTTTAATTACGTACATTCTGAACTCCCTTTCTGACATTTCTTCTGCTGTGCTGTCATTGGGTTTTATTGATGTAGTATCTAGGTTTGTTTGGGACATTTTCTTTCCTTGTTTTCTCATAATGGTCAGTTGTCAGTGGGACCCTGAGATATTGCAGTTTTCCACTATTGGCTTATAGTGTCCCAGTAGATTTCCAGTGTATCACCTCCCAGCCTTCAGTAGCCTGATGTCTTGGAGGAATCTGATAAAGCAGCTCATTCGAAGAATACTGCCCCTAGCCCCCTACTGGTTCCACGTTTTAGAACTGGCTCTGTGCGGAAATGCTCTCACTGTGGGCCTGCACCGTGCAGCTGGCCGTGTGGGAAGAGCCCACTACCGGAGTGTGGAAGACTACCTTGGGAAGACTCAAGCTGCCCTGCCCGGCTCTGCTAAGCCACCTCTATCTGGGCCTGCCACCCGGGCTGAGCTTTACCCAGTGGGCAGACTCACCCCTGGCTCCACTTCAGTCCAAGTCTCTCAATGCCTCCCCTTCTTAACTCCTGGGTTGTGGAGCGACCGGGGGTGCAGTTTCCCTCTAGGCCGCCATCTTGGATCGCCCCATGAAGAGAGCCCGCAGCCGGAGTGGGCAGAGCCGCCTGAAGAGGTCTCCGGCTGCCCTGCCCTTATCCCTGAGGCTGATTGCAGATCGAGGCTCTCCGCTGGTTCTTTGCAGGAGTACACTGCACTGCAGGGGCTCCGGGACTCGGAGCCTGCTCTGTTCAGACAGGCTCTCACTAGCGGGCCAGTTCCGTTCCGAGAACCTGGAGAAGCTGGCTGTGTGGGCGGGGCCCACCGCCGGAGTGCGCAGGACTGCCTGTGGATGACTCTAGCTGCCCTGCCCGGCTCCGATAAGCCACCTCTATCTGGGCCTGCCACCTGGGCCGAGCTTTACCCAGTGGGCAGACTCACCCGTGGCTCCACTTTAGTCCGAGTCTCTCAATGCCTCCCCTTCTTAACTCCTGGGTTGTGGAGCGACCGGAGGTGCAGTCTCCCTCTAGGCCTCCATCTTGGATCGCCCCGTGAAGAGAGCCCGCAGCCGGAGTGGGCAGAGCCGCCTGAAGAGGTCTCCAGCTGCCCTGCCCTTATCCCTGAGGCTGACTGCAGATCGAGGCTCTCCGGTGGTTCTTTGCAGGAGTACACTGCACTGCAGGGGCTCCGGGACTCGGAGCCTGCTCTGTTCAGACAGGCTCTCACTAGCGGGGCGACTTTTTTTTTTTTATTATTATATCCTCCTTGTTCAGTTTAGGCAATTCATATGTCTCTAAAACACCTGTTGATGTCTTCAAAATTTTCTATTTTGTTGGAGTATAGATTTTCAAAATAACTTCTAATTATGTTTTGTATTTCAATCATGTCTGTTGTGATATTTCCTTGTTCATTCCAAATTTTAGTGATTTGGGTTTTCTCTCGTCTTCTCTTTGTTAGTGTGGCTAAAGGTTATCAATTTTGTTTATTTTTTTGAAGAACCAAATATTTACTTTGTGAATTTTTTTGTATTGTTTCTTTTGTTTCAATTTCATTGATTTCAGCTCTGAGTTTAACTATTTCCTGTCTTCTACGACTTTTGGTGCTGGTCTGTTCTTTTTCTCTAGGGCTTTGAACTGTAGTGTTAGGTTGTTTATTTGTTGAGTTTTACTTGTTTTATTAAATGCGCTCCATGAAATCAATTTTCTTCTAAGTACTGCTTTCATAGTGTCTCAGAGATTTTCATATGTTTCTTTGTTCTCCTTTACCTCTAAGAATTTTTTAATTTTCTTTCTAATATCTTCTGTTATCCATTCATCATATAATAGCATATTGTTTAATCTCCAGGTGTTGGAGTAGTTTCTGTTTTTTACTCTTTCATTTATTTCTAACTTCAATCCATTATGATCTGATAGAATACAAGGTAGTGTCTCTATCTTCTTGTATTTGCTAACTTTAGCTTTGTGGCATAATATATGGTCTATTTTAGAGAAGGATCCATGTGCTGCTAGAAGAAAGTTTGTTCACTCTTGGTTGGATGGTACATTCTATACATGTCTGTTAAGTCTAAATTATTGATTGTGTTATTGAGATCTATGGTTTCTTTGCTCAATTTTTGTTTGGAAGATCTGTCCACTGGTGAGAGAGGTGTGTTAAAATCACCTAGTATTATTGTGTTATGGTCTATTTGGTTTCTGATATTGTGAAGAATTTGTTTGACATACATGGATGAGTCTTTGTTTGGGGCATAGATATTTATGATTGTTATATCTTGCTGATTTATGCTTCCCTTAAGCAGTATGAAATGTCCTTCTTTATCCCTTCTGACTAACTTTGGTTTGAAGTCCACATTATCTGAAATGAGGATGGATACTCCAGCTTTTTTGCTGAGTCTATATGCATGGTATGTTTTTCCCCATCCTTTCACTTTTAGTCTATGGCTATCTTTTTCTATGAGGTGAGTTTCTTGCAGGCAGCATATTGTTGGATCTTTCTTTTTAATACAATCTGCCAGTCTATGTCTTTTGACTGATGAATTCAGGCCATTAACATTCAGGGTTATTATTGAGATATGATTTGTATTCCCAGTCTTTTGGTTCATTGATTTTTATCTTATTTATTTGTTTATTTTGTTAACATGACATGTTTCCTCTTTATTTGACAATTCCTTTAAGATAATTCCTCCCTTTCCTGATTTGCTTCTTTGTTTTTCATCTCTTCCTCATGGAATATTTTGCTGAGAATGTTCTGTAATGCTGGCTTTCTTTTTGTAAATTCTTTTAGCTTTTGTTTATCATGGAAGGATTTTATTTCTTCGTCAAATTTGAAGGTTAGTTTTGCTGGGTAAAAGATTCTTGGTTGGCATCCATTTTCTTTCAGGGCTTGAAAAATGTTGTTCCAGGCCCTTCTAGCTTTTAGGGTCTGGATTGAAAAATCTGCTGATATCCGTATTGGTTTTCCCCTGAATGTAATTTGGTTCTTTTCTTTCACAGCCTTTAAGATTCTGTCTTTATTTTCTTTGTTAGGTATTTTCATTATAATGTTTCTTGGTGTGGGTCTGTTGTAATTTTGTGTATCTGGAGTCCTATAAGCCTCTTGAACTTTATTTTCCATTTCATTCTTCAGATTTGGGAAATTTTCTGAAATTATTTCATTGAATAGCATGTTCATTCCTTTGGTTTGTTTCTCTAAGCCTTCGTCAATCCCAATAATTCTTAAATTTGGCCTTTTCATGATATCCCATAGTTCTTGGAGATTCTGTTCATGATTTCTTACCATCTTCTCTGTTTGTTCAACTTTGTTTTCAAGGTTAAATTTTTTTCTTCAATATGTGAGGTTCTTTCTTCCAGGTGTTCTATCCTATTGGTTTTGCTTTCTATGGAGTTCTTAATTTGGTTTATTGTTTCCTTCATTTCAAGGATTTCTGTTTTTTTTTCAATATCTCTATCTCTTTATTGAAATGATCTTTTGCTTCCTGTATTTGCTCTTTTAACTTTCGATTGGTGCGATCATTGAATGCCTGCATTTGCTCTTTCATCTCCTCATTCAATGCCTGCATTTGCTCTTTCATCTCCTTGTTTGCTTCCCTGATCATGTTATCTATGTACATTCTGAACTCCCTTTCTGTAATTTCTTCTGCCATGCTGTCATTGTATTTTATTGATATAACATCTAGATTTGTTTGAGGCATTTTCTTCCCTTATTTTCACATATTGTTCAGGTATCAGTGGATCGCTAAGATATTGCCAATTTCCTCTATTGACTTATAATGCCTGAAGATTTCTAGTATGTTCCCTCTTAGCCTTTAGTAGCCTAAAGTCTTGGAGGAAGTTGATAATTCGGTACTCCACAAGGAAGCTGCCTCTCTAGGGGTGGTGGCCTTAAGGTGGGGTATATTCCCTGCTAGTGTGCAGAGGTGCCTCCGCTTGTTGACCAATGGTCATCCAAAGAGGAACTAGGCTGTGGGCTAAGGCAAGGCCTGTTTGGGCCTGTGTCTCTGGTTTTACTGTCTTTGTGCGAAAACCTCACCCAGCACGGAAGACTCACCCAATGGGGAGGTCTCGCTGGTCCATTCCCCTCCTAGAGGTTCCCCTCAATCTTCAACTACCGCCTGGGCTGGACTGCCTTCCTCTGCAATGTTCCCATGTGCCCAGACCTACCTCCTGGGTCTGGGAGCCTCACACTTTGCAGACAAGTCTCCTTAGCCTCCTCTCCTCAGAGAAGCTTCCCGCAGTACTGGAGCCTTTGTTCTGCCCCTAAGAATGTCTCTGTGCAGCTGTTCCACCAAGAAGAGTCCTAGGTCCTGCGACCCTGCTCTGCACCTAATCACCTGGCTATGTGACCCCTCCTCTGAGCAGCCACCTGGAGCCCTGAAGAGTTGCTCTGAGTCCCAGCGACCCAACGCACGCCTCTTCCTCTGGACAGCTGCCCAGTGTTCCGGTGCAGTCGCTAGGAGCCCAAGCAACTCACTGTGCCTCCTTCTCCTGCCAACTGCCTGTAGCCCTGGACAGTCACTCCAAGTCCAAATGTCCCACCTCATTCCTCCTCCTCCTCCAGGTAGTCCCCTGGGTGTTCAGGAGCAGTCGCTCTGAGTCTAAGCGACCCCCTGCATGCCTCCTCTGGGCAGCCACCTGGAGTTCTGGTGGGGCCACTCCAAGACCAAGCAACCCACTGCGTTCCTCCTCTAGGCAGTGCCCCCATGTTCAGGAGTAGTTGCTTTGAGTCCAAACAACTCACCCCTCGCCTCCTCCTCTGAGCAGCCGCCCGGAGCTCTGGTGTAGTCACTCCAAGTCCAAGCATCACACCTCACTCCTCCTCCTCCTCTGGGAAGACCCCTGATGTTCAGGAGTGGTCACTCTGTGTACAAACAGCTCGCCAAATAGCTCCTCCTCTGGGCAGCCCCCCGGGTGTTCAGGAGCAGTCTCTCCGAGACCAAGCAACCCACCTCGCTCTTCCTCCTCCTCTGGGCAGCCCCCTGGTGTTCAGAAGCACTTGCTCTGAATCCAAACAGCTCGCCATGCAGCTCCTCCTCTGGCAACCCTCTGTAGCTCTGGTGCAGTCACTCCGAGTCCAAGTGACCCTGCTGTGCTCCTCCTCCTCCTCTGGGCAGGCCCTGGTGTTCAGGAGTGGTCCCTGTAAGTGCAAACAACTCCTCCTCTGGGCAACTGTCTGGAACCCCAGTTGTTGCTTCGAGTTCAAGCGCTGTGCTGAGCAGCCTCCTCTACAATGCTCCCATTTGTCCAAGTTCACTGCTCCAGTGGGGGTATGCATGTCTCTTTGGGCAACTCTACTTCACAAAGTTCCCTGAATTCTGGGACTACTGTCCCATCCAGGATGCCTCCCCAATTGGAGAGACTCACCCGGCTGCTTTGAGTTGGTCCCGAGTCTCTCAATATCTCCTCTTTTGAATCCTGAGTCCTGGAACAACATGAAATGCAGCCACCCTCTATTCCGCCATCTTGAAAACCGGTCACAGAGTTGAACTTAACCAAATCCATATGAAGATGATCTTTCTTGGGAGAGACTAAGATTAACATTTGAAATTTTCAAAATCAATCTTTAAATCATTGGGACAAATTTTCTGTAATATTTTAAATTCCACCAAATTACATTGTGGCCTGTTCAGAATCTTATCACTTACTTTTTAATTTCAGTAAGAATATTATTTACAACTGGGTTAAGGCAATTGAAAATACATTTTTGTGATCTAATATATGTTTTATAAACATTTTGACCATTTTTTTAGTGTACAGTTAAGCAATAAGTTCATTGGCATTATTGTGCAACCATTTCCACCATCCATCTTCAACACTTCTTACTGAACTCAAATTCTGCATATACGAAATGAATGTTTTCCATGGATGAGTCTCTTGGGTCTCTGGAATGCTATTCCATTTTATGTGTCTATCAATTTAACTACTCCATCTTTCACCTTTATGCACATATATGCAACATTTTTTTCTTTTTTAACTGACTGACTGCACTGATTAGAGTAACTAGAGGATTTAGCTATGTTGCACCATGTGCCAGAATTTTCTTCCATTTTAACATTTAATGATATTCTATTTTCTGTAGAGGCTGTGTTTTGTTAGACATTTTTATAGGTTTTGAGTCATTTCTATCTCTGAATATTGTAAAACATTTTTTAAGAGTAATGTTGTTTATTGTTTACTCTCTGAGTATAATTTTGTGTTTGTGTGTGTGTGTTTTCGATGGTCATGTTGTATTTTATAGTAGAAAATGTTTAACTATCTTCTTTAGAAAAATGCAGATAAATGAGACAATACAATTATTGAAAAACCTTGGAACTATTGTATGAAAAAATAGTTTGGAATAACCCAGGTAATGAAATGAGATATCTACACACAAGCACCCCCTTGAGTAATCAGTGGGAGATATGAAGTGCTGGTAATATCTCAGAAAAGAGTGTGGTTTGATTTTTCTTTATGGACTTGCCATTCACACATATCCAAGTAAATTGGTTTAACAGAAGTGGGGCTTTGTATTGCATTTACACCAAAGGGCATATGCACTCTGACATGATAATCACTACAAATTCAACATATTTTTCTCACCTTAACAGAAGTTGTCAATCACTGTCTACTGAATAATTTATTGTCTTCCCCCACACATATCATAAAATTCTAATGAACACCAAAGGAACTGAATGAGACATAATTATGAGTCACAAGAATCTGGATTCAGTAAAATATTGGATCATCATTCACTATAATTTTTGCATAGCAGGTAATGCCATCCAAAATGGACATGACAAGAAAGCAATTCAAGATCCTTTATCAATCTCAGTGAACACCACTGCCATGAGGAAAAACAGAGGATTCATCTAATGTATTTTTTTGTCACATGAAAACTTAATTCTGGTACTGGGCACATTGGTGCCTGCTTGCAATCCCACTGACTTCAGATGCTGAGGTAGAAGGAGCACAGGTGTGAAACCAATGTGAATGCCTTAGGGAGACCCCCATCTCAAAATATGCATTAAAAGGACTGGGTGTAACTTGGAGCTGGTGTACTTACCCACCAAGAAATTCCATACATAAAATCCAAAAATCAATAAAACCTGAGTTTCATCTCACACACTCCAGAATCCATTCCAGTTCTTTCTTGTCCCAATACCTCCCAGTCTTGACTAGATTATATGTGCCATTGGGACCTCCAATTTATTTCTTTCCAATTCATAGTGATCATGAATAAAACTGCTATGAATACTTGCATACAAAATTTGGGTAAAACATAGAAGTGTGAGATCATAGGATCATGAAGGTGACTTTCTGTGAAGGATAAGAAATTGCAATGCTCTTTTCAAAAACCCTGTGTCATTTGGCATCCCATAAATCTGTGAAGATTTTTGTTCTCTGCATACTTACCAGCATTTGGTACTGTTGGGTTTGTGTACTTTACAACTAAATTTTAAATATTTATTACCATAAGCAACCAGTTATTTGAATGGCAAATATTCAAGGATGGTCTAGTGGAATTTCATTGTGGTTTGTATTTTACTTTTCTAAAGACATGGTGCCATTAGAATCGATTGTCATAATCCCAAGCTTACATCCTAACTGGGCATCTTATTTCATAAAGGTTATCTTTATGTGCTACATTCTGGTTATCTCAACTGGATTTTTGTGTTTCCTTCCTTTTGCCTCCAGTTGTCCTTTGTGGAAATCATAATGCATAGCATTCTATCATATCAAACAGTTAGAACAGTTAATTTTTACTCTACTATTGTACATTCTAATTATTACAATATTTAGAAGACATACATGAGAGACTTTGTAAAAATTTTCTCATCCTACTACTTGACATTTTTGTATTTATTGTTTCAGATGCAAATTTTAAATGCAAAATTATCAGAAAATGGTAGGAACCATGATTTTAGCATGTGTAGTATATAAGGTGTTTGGTTTTGACATATTTTCCTAAGTAATTCTTTAACATATTCAATAATACTTATATTTTACATATTTGAAAATTGACATTATTTTCCCTGAGGATACTAGAAGAAAATGAAAACTAAATTCTCCAATGTGTCAACTTAGAAAAAGACTTCCTCAAAAAAACTCCCAAATTGCAAAATGTAAAATTCAAGAATCAAAAAATGGGATTGTATCAACCTTTCTAACAATGAAATAAATGCAAATTTAAAATACAGAGAGATTCCATCTTACTCCAATCAAAATGGCAATTATCAAGTATACAAGGAATAACACTTGTTGAGGATGTGGGCAATTCACTCATGCATTTCTCATGGGGCTGCAAATTTTGCAACCACTCTGGAAAAAAGGATAGATATTTCTCAAATCTTGAAATAGAACCACCATTTGAATTAATTATCTCTTTCCTCTGTATAAACCCAAAGGACTTAAAATGTGCATACTGCAGTAATAAAGTCACATCAATATTTATAGTAGCTCAATTTACAATAACTAAGCTATGAAACCAACCTAGGTGTGGTTCAACAGATTAATGGATAAAGAAAGTGTGATATATAAACACAGTATAATATTACTCATTCATAATAATGAATGAAATTATGGAATATGCCATTAACTGAATGTAACCAGAGATTTTCAAGCTGAGGGAAATAAATCAATCCCTAATACCAAAGACTGAAGATTTTCTCTCATATGTGGATGCTAACACACAATAAAATGTGGGAAAGGGAATAAAAGATGTTCATTAGATTACACAAAGGCAAATGAAAAAGTGGGGATTGGAATAGAAAACACAGTAGAATGAATCAGATATAAATGTTCTATTTTCATATAATACATGAACAGTAAAACCACACATCATATTCAACCACAAAAATTGGATCCTAATAAGAATATGTATATTATATCAAATATAATATATCAGATATGTATAATATATCAAAATAGTCTACTCTGTTATGTATACACAGACAGAAAAAATAAAAATATAAGGTTGATAAACCCATGGCCAAGTAAACCAAAAGAAAGTGAATGAAGTCCTAAATCAACAAAATCAGAGATTAAAAACAAGCTATTACCACAGAGGGTCATCAGAAAATATTGGGAAAATTTATAATTCCTGAGAAATTAGACTTCACCAAAATCTGCCTAGAATAAAGATGAGGGCCTGAGGTATGGAATCAGAGTGGGAGAAGAATCCTGTGCCTTCAGTAATGTTTATTCATTTAACTGTGCTGATACAGCAGTCAAGTCTCCTGTCATGACTAGTGCCCCATAGTAAAGAGACCCTTTGTTTCCATTCTCACCACAGCATGCTGTTCCAGATATTTGCCAGCATGATGAAGGCACTCTGCAGAGTGGTGGTCATGGGCATGAATCTCACTGTCTCTTAAGTGAACTTTCAAACATTCCACATCCAGTTGACTGGCCCCCATATGCCTGCCTGTTTCTTTCACTCTAAAGAGGTGCATGATGTCAGCCATTTTGGAGCCTTTTATTGTTTTGATATAAAATTACATTTGTTTCTTGACTTTCCTTTACTTGCATAGAAAAATATTTAATATGATGGATTATTTGATTTTCATCTATTTCCAAAATTACCCTGCTGTTGGTCCCCTCTCCTGTCTTGAACAAAATTAAAGAATACCTAAGAAAATGTGAAGACAACCTGATTTTGTGGATTAGAAGCTGAACAAGGCAACACTACCTAAAATGCTCTACAGAATCAGTGCCATCTCTGTGTACCATGCATGAGGTGGGCCTCACCCAGCCTGGTGATTCAGTGCTTCCCTGGGAAAGGTGTGTCAGGGTGATAAGACCTGAACCATCCTGAACAGGAGAATTAGAACATGCACATCAAGCCTGGGAAAGCAGCAGCTCACTCTTCCCACTGCCAGAGCCCCATGGACTCACCTTCCACATGAGGAAACCTGTGCATGAATTTGGAGGGATAAGTGTGGAGCAAGATATAGTGTCAAGGAAGTTCCAAGAATTCAGAGGAGAGACAGATATGAAATACTTCTAAGATCATAGTAACAAAAGTCTCAGCCACTTGCTGTGTGATCTTAGGAAAATGATGAGGCAACCTGAGTCTCAATTTCCTCATCTGTGTTGGGATAGCAATAAAGATTTCTCCTAGGCTGCAGACAATTATATAAGTAAAGGATTTAGCAGTCAACATATGTCAGGCACTTCAGCCAAGAGTAGCTATTGATTTCAATGATAATGACATGCTCTGAAACTCAGACCTGGATGGTCAGAAAAAATGTTGAACATCATTCAGGTCAGTGTGTCTCAAACTTCTGTGTGCCCAGGGACCTGGTCACAGTTACAGATGCCAGATCCCTCTTCAGAGATTCCAGGTTGGGCTTCCTGCAGAAGCTCCCTTCCTGCCACCCAAGGTAGACTTCATGGGAGCACAGACCTTAGGGTCCATGCTGGGACATATTCTTCACCCAGTGCCCAGATCTACTCCATGCCACCCCCACTAAGTAGTGACCAACAGTGCCCATAATGCTCAGGGAGTGCTGCCCCCTTCTTCCCAGAGGAGGCCCTGGAATGTGGAGATGACTGTGGCAGGGACATAGTTCTCCATAGTAATGGAGAATTGGTAGTTGCAGCTCAGAGGGAGCAGGGAAGAAAAAGGCAGGTCCTCACTGTTCTCTGGGCCTCAATTTCTTCAGCTCAGAAATAGGACCACATGTGCCAGCATTGGGTCTGTGTCTTGAGAAAAATGGTCTGCAGGCCCTTAGGATTTCAGAAAGATACACTCAAGCCTCATGAATGAGGGTTTAAAAATTGTTTTCATATTAATATGAATCTAACATATTTTTTTAAAAAGCATTTAATTAGGGACCTGTTGAATTTAGAATAGCAGAAAAGAATACGGGTAATTTTAAGATAGCATATATTTAAGCAATGGTATCCTAAAAGATATTTAAAGCAACATTTTGTGCTAGGGGAAAAGTACAAGCTATTTTTCTCTTCAAGGAACCTGCCTGACCCCCACAGCTGAGAACCAAATCTCTGTTGATTTTGCATGATCTTGTGTACTCTTTTCTAAGTCTATCAATAGATCTCCAGATGAAGAGAATTTTCTAGTAAACTTGAGGTTTAGCCCATTATATGACCATTTTACACTAAATGCCTACTGTGTGTGTGTGTGTGAGTGTGTGTGTGTGTGTGTGTGTGTGTGCTTATTTTGAGGTTTGCTGGCATCAGAATCCCCAGTGAAGTCCATGTTAACATCCACAGGGTTCACCACTTCCCCAGTCCAGTTGCAGCTCATCTGGGGTGTTACCTGTGCATGTGTATTTTCAACAAGAGTCCAGAAGATGGTGATGACTTTCCTTAGAGAGTCAATTGGCAGTAGTAGTGGGATCAAGTGGTCACTGCCCAACTTTCTCTGCATTCTGGGTAAGTGCTTTGCTCTATTTGGACTCCATATCTCCCCTGGTAGAATGAGAAGTTTGGACACCTTTAATGCCTCATCCTTTAATGCACCTGGAAGCACACCAGGGGACCACAGAGTTAGGTTTCACGCCCTTCTTTGGGAATGCAAACTGGCATCAGAAGAAAGGCAGACTCCTAATTTTATCTCCCATCTCTATTGGGTGACCCTGAACAAGGGACTCCTTTCCAAGTTTATTATGGCATGGAAAGGTCACTGACAAATCAGTGAGAATCATTGTTGACTGCCTGTCAGGCTTAGCAAATGGAGCTAGGTGGAACTGAAGTGATGGGTGGAGCAATTCTGCAGATGCCAGCACTAGGTGTAACAGTGCAGTGGGGTCTTAGGGAGAAAGTGTAGGCCAGCAAATGGGTGGAGCTAGAACAGTGGAGCCAAACTCCAGGCTGGAGCACAATCCCTAGGAACATCAGCTAGGGTGGGGCCGCGGGGAGCAAGTAGGACCCAGATAATGGGAGAAATTAGGGACCAGCTAATGGGTGAGTCAGTGGGGCTTATGGGTGGGACTAGCTGAAGCACTTTGGAGGTGCACACCTCCCAGGGTTCCTCAGTTGAACTCAGCTAGGGAATGAGGAGGTGCACTGGTGAGCTGAGGATATGGGGGGTACATCCCCAGCAGGGGAAGAGAGCTGCAAGAAGCACTGTATATCTGAAAATCTTGTCAGAAGTCATTGTGGACCCAGTTGGGAGCAGGGCCCTTGGGGACCCTCTGTGGAAATGTGACCTTCAAGTCTGCTCCATTGGGGTCTCAGTTTCTCACCTCCACAAGGAGGCAATTGAGGAAGGCTGAGGACACCAGAGCATAGACTTCATTAGTCCCTCCCTCACACAGGATGCTGTGGACTTTACCTTTGTTCAGGTGCATTGGATTCTGTGGGGTTTATGGGATGGGTCTTGGGGAATTTTGCCTTAGAGACTTTGTTTTATAGTTGCGGTCATTTTGTCCTGGCATGTTACAGAGACTTCTCCTGGTGCCTGCTATGTAGATGGTGAGACCTGGAGGTCCAGAAAGGGTAAACCCGTGAAGCAGCTCTCACTAGCTGCGGTCTGGTCTGGATCCCACAGTAAACCTCACTCACCCACAGGCAGAGATTTCCTGGTTCCTCTGCAGTGAGAGAAGTATCTATGGGGAGGTGACCTTGACCCCACCAGGGGCAAACTTCATGGACTCACTTCATCTGTATAACAGGACAAGAAGTGATGCCTGTCTCAGGCTGGTGTGAAGTAAAGTCCAGCTTTTTGATTCTCTGAAACATGGTTGAGCAATCAATGGGGTGGGGATCTATGGTTTGGTCAGTGTTACCATGAAGACGTATGTGTGGAAATATATATATATATATATATATATATATATATATATATATATATATATATATTTTTTTTTTTTTTTTTTTTTTTTTTTTTTTTTTTTTTGGTAAAAGCTATTACATAGCAGGGTCTGTTCTAGACAGTCAGGACATAAATAAAAACAAGTCAGCCAGGAATCCCTGCTGTCATTCTGGAAGGGGGTTGCTGTTCCATTGTTCTGTCCCAAGAATTCAGACACTAAACAGGTGTTAGACAATAGATGTCACCAGAACTGTTCAGGCACTGGCTCCTTTAGGCTTCTGATCAAATGATACCATCCAAGGGAATGTTTAAGTTGCTGAATTATGCTGACACACCTCTCTTCATGTCATTTAACTGCAAAGACAGTTTCCTACCTATGAGATAAAGGCCTCCTTCAGGAGGTGGCTTTCACCTACATCTTCATTTGAATCCCTATGAATCCCCAAAACTTTCAAGGACCCTGTCATCTCATCCCATCTGGTACTACCTGTGCTTAATGTGATTTTCCCCTTTGTTAGAAGTACTGAGCTCCTTATTAGACAATAGTTGGTACCACAACTGTACTTAAAAATTTCATAGAAGCCTACCAAAATTGGACTACCTATTTACTGACTTGGTTACTGGAAAGCTATTTAGTATTTGTCATCAGAGCATCAACAATTTTTAGTGTAACTCAATAAGTTTTATGCATGGAATTTATTTTCCTGATGTGCTTCAGATTCTTCATCTACTTGGAGAGCAAAACACACAATTAGATTCTCAAGTGAGAAAAGGGTCAAAATTCAACCATGTCCTCTTCCTATACAACTGTCATTACTGGGATGCTTCTGGAACTTGCTAACGTTGGAGGCATTTCATTGTCTTTGCTTAGCTCTGATATTCATAAGTCAAGAAATAGAATTCAATCATAAGACCCCCTCATTTATTTTCTACAAAAGCTAAAATTACATAAAAATCAACTATTCTGCTCTCTGCTCTGGTTTCTAAGAATATTTTCTGTTTTTCAATTGTGTGAGCCTATGCAGTCCTCACTCTTAGGAGAGATCATAAATAAAAATTGCATCCAAATTCATACTAGTGTTGTCACCTTGTCTCTGGTAGCAGGGCACTAAAGAACATGCCACACCTCATAGATAAATTTTCTACAAATACATCCCATTAGGGTAGGGAAAATAGTGTAATGATTAAAGTCATGTTTTGTTTAAGTCACAATGTTTTTTTTGTTGTTGTTTTGGATATATTAATGAACCTAAGTGTGCTTAACCACTCAGCAGCATCCCCAGCCCTTTCTTTGTATTTTACTTTGAGATAGGGTCTCACTGAGTTGCTGAAACTGAGTTTGAACTCATGATCCTCCTCTCTAAGCTTCCTGAACTTCTGGAATTACAGGCCTGTGTCACTGCACCTGGCTTACCTGATCTTTTAAAAGTTTAATTTCTGGTCTTGTGATGTATTATGTTAAAAAAAAGCCATTTGTTTATATTAAGCCTCTATTTTTCCAGATAAATTTAGGATTGTCATAGGTCAAAAGTATATGAGACTTGTTGGCTTTTTCAAGAAACCCCAGCCCCAAAACAAATCTGTGGGTCCTGAGAATGCCTTTTAGGGGTGTCTCCTGCAGAGTTTTGTCTTTTTCCACCTCTCAACCTGTTTCTTGATTTGTAAAATGATGCTCCTGTCTTCTTTTTCATTGTGTTGAGAATTCAGATGTTGGGTAAAAAGATTTTGAAAGCTGCACTGATGGGGACAGGAGGTCAGAGCTCCTGTTAGACCACATAGGAAAATGGGGTGCTCTGAAAAAGGTTCACTTTTACCTGGTGGGCCCCAAACTGCATATAAGTTTATGGCTTGTCAGTTGAGCTTGATGGTGTTTCAGTCCCACTTGTGTTCTTGTGCAGGCATTCTAGGGCGTGTTCTGCCCTGGGTTGTTTCAGCTGTTTGGGTCAAGGTCAAACTCATAGAAGAGCCTGTCCACCCACCCACACAAACCCTAGGTCTCTAGACACCAAAGATATTAGCACCTTGAGATCAAAATATTAATTTAGCTCTTTCCCCTTGCACATTTGGGACCTCTGGTTTACTTATACCTTCCCTTGCTTTCCTTGCTTAGCAAGTCTTCCCATCTTGAGTACTTTCCATTTGTCTCCCCCCTCATTTCTCAGATAATCACCTTTGCTCTTTAATCCATGATGCCATGTAGGTTTGTACATATGCAGAAAAAAGAATCTAAGGATATGGACTTCCTGGTACCATGGATAAGTCTGTCCGCAGCATATGAGCTTGTGATTGTAGCACAGTTCCTTAGAGAGAGTGACCACTCTGTGGAGAAATGACCAGACTGTAGAGCTGCTGTACATCAGAGAACACAAGTCATTGAACTTCTGGTTCCTGCTGTGCATGTCTGATGTGTGCTGGAAAGTGTTTGATGACTGATATGCTGGGTGATCTTCAGCAAAAAATGGAGAGAAAGACAATTGTCTTTTAATTTTTTTGCCAGTGCCTGAAACACATATTTCTTAATATTGTGTAAAAAAAGAAATCACTGCAGATTGACTGAAGCTCACTTTGTAAGACCCAGACAGTCTTCAACATTCCAATCATTCCTATACACACCCTCATTGACACACCAAGAAACCTCTTAATCATCTGCATCTCTTAATACAATGAAATTTACAATTCAAATAATTGTAACACAGCAAGACCTTATCTTAAAAGTGTAAACAAAAAAACTTTTATTTCCTCTAAATTTATATATGCAGAACAAATAATTTTTTAAATAGAGTTGAAAGTGACATTTTTCATGTTTGACACTAGAAAGAATCAATCCACAGTGCATATACAAATAGAATATACACAACAGATGTTGTTCAGATTCAGGTTAATGAGACATGATGGGAACATGAGCATATGAATAGAAATAAAGAATCAAAAGAATGATAAATATGCAAGACACTGTTTGAACTGGGTGGCAAAGAATGGCAGCAGAATATGTCCATGCACCCCTTATGCTCATGATCCCATTTTTTAATTTGACTTCACTTACAAAACACATGTACAATGATAAAATGAGAAAGAATTTCACGATGGCAATGAAAGGCATCAAACCACACAGGACTGTTCTGAGCATGGATCCACGTATTAGTGTAAAGATTGCAAATCATGAATCTCATCTTCATTTGCCCATCCTCTCACCCTTCCATTCATTTTCCCTTCCTTCTATCATTGAAGGAACCTTGTTCTTTGCTGTACTTAAAAAATTTTAGTGCACAGTACCGTATTGTTAAGAAGAAGCACAATGTTACACAGCAAATCTCAAGTAAAAGCTGGTAAAACCAGGAGATGTGCCATAAACATCTGTCTTCCAGCAATTGGCTAACTGCACTTACCATATTTTTCTTCAGATAAATTGAAGTTATTGCAAATGACTTTTTTTTCTTTTAAAGACTCAGTAAGATGTCACAGTTTCCCTCACCACCCATATTTCAGTAGCCTCAGTTACCTTCATATCTTGCCTGTTGTGAGTATGGCTGCCACAAACATGTAAGTAACAACATCTCCTAGGGATAATGACTTTCACTCACTTCCCACAGGGCACAGCCAAAACATATGGTAACTCTACCTCTGATTCTTGGAGCAACATCCATACTTGTTTAAGTACTATGGAAAATAAACCATTTTATGCTCCCAACAGGGCATGTCTTCAACAATAATGGTTACTTTTTTTAATACCAGAGCCATTCTGACAGCTGTGACAGGATATCACATGGTGCTTTTGACATTTGATGCACCTGAAAATAAACTGCATAATTTTAAAGAAATTCTGAGCTCATCTATCTATACTCTGTGATTTTAGTATCTGCAGAAAGGTGACAAGATCCCACTGGGGAGACCAGAACTATGGAATTCCCAATGGAACAATTCACTTGTCACTCAATTTGAATCTGTTCTGGATAATAGCCATGTATGGAGAATGGCTCTCAAAATTTGTTAGTTCCCTTGACCAAAAAATAGTGTGTATCACAATCATTTGAAAAAATCCAATTTTCTCACTTTGTTTCAAAGTTTAAATTAACCCATATCTATTGCACGTTATGATTCCTGAATTCTAGGGTTATTGATCCCTCATGCCTCCTGTGACTCTGAAGATGTTCTCAGTCAACCTCTGCCTCACTTCATTCTCATGTGGATCACCTGGTTTCCTGATGTTACTGCTCATATGCACCACAATTTCCATACTAAAGATTACAGAATCCAAGTTGTACATCTCATGAAAGTGCAGTGCAATTGAAACATAATAGCAAAACAGACAGAGCTGGAAGCTGTGGCACATGGCAAATACTTGAATGTGAGGCATGGTCTGATCTGAAAACACTCTGTTATTGTGGGGTTTTCCGGGAACCCCAGCCTCGGGCATGGTCAAGATGGCGCCTGACGCTGAGCCAGAGGCGGCCAGCTATACAGTAAACAACCAGCGAATTCCAATAATTGGCTAGTTAATGATGTGACTAGGGCATGCCCCCCCCTCGTGCACCCGTCCTGTGCCTGCAGCTGTCCGCGTTTATCTTGTGTACTCTCCCCTGATTGACTGAAGTGTATATAAGCCTGGTGGGTGGGAGAGTAGAGAGAAGCTGAGGAAGGGACGGAAGAAGCGGAAGAACCGGCGGCGACGACGGCGGCCGCGGCAGCAGCGGGAGCGGAGCTGGAAGGAGGAAGTACGCGGGAGTGGAAGGAGCTGGGAAAAGGAAAGCTGAAAGTGCGAAGAAGCTAGGGGTAAGAGAAGCGTAGGAAAGAACCTGTGCACAATAAACTTCCAAAGCTTCAGACGTTTGCCGTGTCTCTCTCTGCGGGCAGAGGGGACGCGACAGCTGGTGCCGAAACCCGGGACTATAAAAGGGACAAGGTAAGATATCTTAAAAATTTTTTTTAACAAGCTAAACCGGTTATAAAGAAGTCAAAAAAGGTAAACAGGTAAAGAAGTCAAAAAATGTAAACAGGTAAAGGAGAGGCGCCTCGACGTTCGCGGTAAAGCGACTATCCGGATACGCGGAATGCGGTCCAGTTAAAGGGTATCAGGACATGCTATCAGCGGTCCTGGGGGCACGCGGAATGCGGTCCAATTAAAATAAAAATAAGGACACACGGAAGGTGGTCCGGTATCGGGACACGCCATTAGCGGTCCTGGCGCGTGGAACGCGGTCTAATTAAAGTGAAAGTAGAAACACGTTTGAAGCGGTCCTACGTGAAGAGCCGCTATAAAAATTTTAATGTGCACTTGATAGTTTTCCCTCCAGCAATCTTCTTGTTCCTGGTAGCTAGGCCACTGTTATTGTAATTACCATAACTAAAGCTATTCAAATTAGTAACAATGGGGTCTGAAACGTCTAAATTCAGAATGCAGTTACCCCTTAGGGAGTTATTGAAAAACCATGGAACCCCATTGAAGGAGAGGACAGCTAAAGTATTTCTTGATACTGTGGAAAGAATTTCCCCTTGGTTTTTGGAGGAGGGCCTTTTGAATACCCTACAGTGGGAACGGCTGGGGAAAGACCTTCGTATAGCAGATAGGCAAAATCCTTTGCCAGTAGGCACTATGGCTATTTGGTCTCTTGTTAAATCCTGTCTGCAAGATAAAAACAAAAAACCTTCACTCATTGAGCCTTTAGCTGAGGGAAGACAGGTTTTGGAAGAAATAAAAGAGGAGCGTTCATATCTTTCTCAAAATTCAGAAAAAGGAACTAACTCGGATGAAGAACTATCGGAAGGAGAATTATCGGGAGAGGAATTGGAAAAAAGAGTACAAAGATTAAAACTAGATAAACAGCCCCCTCTAGTGTCCGTGTCGCCTAGTGCACCTCCCATAAATAGGGAACTCCCTCATGAAGCGTCCGGCTTCGGGTTACGCACAGAATGGAGTCATCTTGGATCTGTAGCGTATCCTGTTTTTGAGGATGCTCAAAATCAAAGATTCCACCAACCCCTAGACTTCAAAATAGTCAAGCAGTTAAAAGAGGCAGTTTGTACATATGGTCCTCAGTCAGCCTTTACTATAGCCTTGGTAGATACTTTGACATCATTAAACTTAGTGCCCCAGGACTGGACTAATCTTGCTAGGGCCGCTCTGTCTGGGGGACAGTACCTCATGTGGAAAACATCATGGCAAGAAATATCTATGGATACCGCCCGCCGGAATGCGGCAGCGGGAAATCCCCAGGTCGATAGGGACATGCTTATGGGTGTAGGACCGTATGAAACCCTTCAGGCACAGCTTAATTATCATCCAGCAGTCTATGCACAAATTGCCGTGGCTGCAACCAAGGCCTGGAAAACATTACAAGGAGCAGGAGATTTGCAGGGCCAGTTGTCAAAGGTAACTCAAGGGAATAATGAGCCCTATGCGGATTTCGTTGATAGGCTAATTCAGACGGCATCACGCATCTTTGGAGATGCAGAGCAAGCCATGCCCTTAGTAAAGCAACTGGCCTACGAACAAGCTAATAGGTGGTGTAGGGAGGCCATAAGACCATGGAGAAACAAAGACTTGTCCGCCTACTTAAAAGTGTGTAGAGATGTAAATGATACTTCAGCGCAGAGTGGTGCCTTTGTAGCAGCCATAGACAGACAAACCACCTTGTTATCTGCCGCACTTGCACAAGCCCAGGGGAGACCCCCTCAAAGAACTAATAAAGAGTCCTCAGGATCGTGTTTTGTGTGTGGACAGATGGGACATCTAAAAGCCACTTGTCCAAACAAAAGGCTGTTCCTTGCTCAAAGTGGGAACATCTATACAGGGAATAGTTCGGGAACCGGACCTGGGTTATGTCCAAGATGCAGAAAGGGAAATCATTGGAGCAGTGCCTGTCAGTCTATTAGAGATAGGGAAGGTAATTTTTTAGGTTTAAATCCTAAACTTCAAAAAAACGGGAGACAGGGCCCTCCCCGGGGCCCGCAACAAATATACGGGGTGATTCAACAAGTTCCCCGACGGTGGTATCCTCCCACAGAGAAGGGGAGCGCAGGGCCACCTCAGGGAGTGCAGGATTGGACATCTGTGCCACCTCCAGACTCATATTAACCCCAGATATGGGGGTGCAGATGGTTGATACCGACTGGCATGAAAAAATCCCACAGAACAGTGTAGGGCTATTACTAGGTAGAGGTTCCTCAACACTAAAAGGACTTATAGTACACCCAGGGGTTATTGATCCTGATTTCACTGGACAAATAAAAGCCTTGGTCTCTTCACCAAAAGGAATTACGGTCATCTCTCCAGGGGATCGCATTGCACAAATGCTTATATTGCCCAGTCGACATTCTTTGTGGCCCAGTGAAAATACAAATAAAAGACAAGGAGGGTTTGGATCAACAGGAACCACTTTAATAAACCTTACTATGGATATGGGACAGAGGCCCCTCCTAAAATTGAAAGTGGGAAATATGGAATTTACAGGTTTATTAGATACAGGAGCAGACAAAAGTATTATCAGTGCAATGGTCTGGCCAAAGCACTGGCCATTGATCACAGCAGCTCAGAGCTTGAGAGGCTTAGGAGTAGCAGAGAGCCCCAATCAAAGTGCTTCCTCATTATCATGGAAAGATACAGAGGGACACACAGGTATATTTCAACCATATGTCTGTAATGTTCCTATTAGCCTATGGGGACGAGACGTCCTGCAGCAAATGGATATGAGACTCACCACTGACCAGATTTACCAAGGGACTCCTGTAAGAAATATGTTACAAAATATGGATTATGATGATAAAAAAGGATTAGGAAGACATAGCCAAGGATCTACCCAACCACTGCCTTTACCCCCACCAAAAAATGATTCTCATGGATTGGGTTTTTCCTAGGGGCCACTGATAAACCATCAATCCCTATAATATGGAAAGATGATAAGCCTCGCTGGATTCCACAGTGGCCCCTAACAAAAGAAAAGCTAGAGGCAGCTCATAAGTTAGTACAAGAGCAGGTACAAGCAGGTCATTTACAACATTCTACCTCTCCTTGGAATACTCCAATATTCTTAACAAAGAAAAAATCAGGAAAATGGAGGTTATTACATGATTTAAGAGCCATAAACGAACAAATGTACCCTATGGGACCCGTCCAATGTGGACTCCCTCTTGTCACTGCACTACCAAAAAATTGGCCTACTATTATTCTGGATTTAAAAGATTGCTTTTTCTCTATACCCTTGCACAAAAATGATTGCTGGAGATTTGCCTTTACTTTGACCTCTCTTAATCACACTCAGCCTGACCAGAGATTCGAATGGACTGTGTTGCCTCAAGGTATGGCTAACAGTCCTACTATATGTCAAATATACGTAGATAAAGCGTTAACAACTACTAGACAAAAGTTTAAGAGATTGTTGATTTATCACTATATGGACGACATACTTATTTGCCATCCAGAAAAAGAAGTTTTGTTAGAAGCATTACAATTTATAACTCAAGCATTAGAAAAGAGAGGACTAACGATAGCCCCTGAAAAATTACAATTAGAGGAGATCCAAGAATATTTGGGTACAAGGCTCACTGCTACTACAGTCAGACCAATAAGGTTGACCATCAGGACAGATCAATTGAATACCTTGAACGATTTTCAGAAACTCTTAGGTGACATTAACTGGATCAGATCCTATTTAAAATTATCCACAGGGGAATTAAAACCTTTATTCGATATATTAAAAGGTAATCCTGACTTGAATTCCCCTAGGAAACTTACTCCTGAAGCACGGATATCCTTACAGCTAGTAGAGAATAGACTTCAGCAGTGTTACGTTGATCGTTGTGATCCTACTCAACCATTAAGTTTAATCATAATCTCGGAGAAACATACCCCTTTTGGCATAGTTTGGCAAGGAGGACCTTTGCAAAGTATAAATCTCCCTAGCTCTCCGGCTAAAACATTGCAATCATATCCCCAAGCTATTGCTCAGGTAATATTCAAGGGAATAGAGTCTTGCATTACTGTTTTTGGAATCCATCCATCTATTATTATAACTCCTTATTCCACTCAGCAAATTAAATGGTTAATTAATAATGATGATGATTGGTCAGTATTATATTGTACCACTTCAGCTCAGTTCGATAACCATTATCCCCAACATCCCTGGATTCAATTCTGTAAAAATACTCCCATAGTTTTTCCAAAAGTGACTAGTGTCCAGCCTCTTAAAGACTGTGTAACCATTTTTACTGATGGCTCCAAAAATGGAGTAGGTGCAGTACTTATCGGTAAACAACTTCACACCATAATAGTTCCACCCAACTCTGCACAGGTTACTGAACTTGCAGCTGTAATATTAGCCTTTAAATTAGCAGATAATCAGCCATTCAATCTTCTATCTGATAGCTTATATATCGTTAACGCTTTACAGGTTCTTGAAATGGTACCTCATATTTCTTCCATGTCCACTGTAGCTTCTTATTTTACTACGCTACAAAACCTTATCCTACAGCGTAAACATCTATTCTATGTAGGACATATTAGAGCTCATTCTAATTTACCAGGACCTTTGGCCAATGCTAATGACTTGGTAGATATGGCCACCAAATCAATTTTTGTTTTTTCCATAGAGGAACAGGCAAAACTCTTTCATGAAAAATTTCATGTAAATTCCACTACTTTGAGCAGAAAATTTCCTATATCCAAATGTATGGCTCGACAAATAGTAAAAAATTGTCAACATTGTGCTCCTTTAATCCCAGTGCAATCCTTTGGAATTAACCCCAGGGGACTGCTACCTGGTCATATTTGGCAGATGGATGTAACCCATATTCTGAATTTGGTACTGTTAAGTATGTACATGTGTCAGTAGACACTGCTTCAGGAGTCATTATGGCTTCTGCTCATTCTGGAGAAAAGGTAAAAGATGTCATTCAACATTGCCTACAAGCGTTTGCTGGCTGGGGCATACCTAAAGTCATTAAAACAGATAATGGTCCTGCTTATACTTCCAAAAGCTTCCGGTTGTTTTTACAAACATTTAACATCCAATTAGTCACTGGCATCCCCTATAATCCTCAGGGACAGGGCATTGTGGAAAGAGCACATCTTACTTTAAAAAATTGTCTAAATAAACAAAAAGGGGGAATAGGAGCCTCCTACAAGTCTCCTAAAGATAAACTTAATTTAGTTCTTTTCATTCTAAATTTCTTAACTCTGGATAGGGACGGCCATTCTGCAGCTGATCGACATTATAATCCCCATAATACTTCTCAAGTATGGGCAAAATGGAAAGATGTCCTGACAGGTTGTTGGAAAGGACCGGATCCAGTCCTTCGTTGGGTCCGAGGGTCTGTTTGTATTTTCCCACAGGATCAACTGACTCCAGTCTGGATTCCAGAAAGGCTGGTCAGAGTTTTACAGCATGCAAGTGATGCTGCTCCTCCTCACAATGGCGAGTTTGAGCCTTCCTCCAATAACAGAAACTCAGACGGAGAGGCAAACCCGGAACCTATGGGCCATTGTTAGCCTGGCCATATTTTTCATTTCTGACTAACATATTTTTTATCCTTCCTTTTCTTGTTTTTCACCAATCCTTCTACAAGTCTGTCAATTCTACTGATGATTTTTCAGGTCGTGCTATTTTTGGTGACAAGGATATTTCTAGCCTTTCTTTGCCTTAACAGGAGGAATTTCTGCACTTTGCCGTTGGAATCATACTACAAATCAGACCCAGAGTAGAGCAACTTGTTCTGCTGACCCTAGCTGTGATATTGCTTTTCCTCCTACGTCAGCTTGTGTATTTTCTCTTTTTTATGTTTCTACCAACTAACATTTCTAATAATACCTCTTAACTGTTCACTAACTGTGTCCTATCTCTCACAATACTGGAATGGTTCTTTTGCCACCTGTGCAATTTGCACATTTCTATCTTCCTACCAGTCCTAGTTTCTGTTGCAGATATAGAATTGCCAGTGCTATTATCAAGAAGCAGGGGAGGCTTTGACATTGCAACAGCCGTGATCACTGCCACCACAGTCCTTGCAGTAGCAGCATTGACACAACCACAACAATGATTATTCGGCCAAGAATGCAGTTGCAGCCTTTCAGACCATAGAGACTCTATCAGAGAGTGGACTCATTATAAGAACAAGTGGATGCTTTGCAAGAACTTTTGGGACTGGGATGCGTTTATTCCCTGAGAGCTGCTTTGTGTTACCCATGTTGTAACTCTATTGGGATGTATATTGTTTCTGTATTTGATATGGCTATAAGGTTCCTCTTCTGTTTATAGAATTGTCAAACAGTGGGCAAGCTTAGGAGCTATGGTGGTACCCCTCTGCCTTGGCCTTCTTCTCTTCATTCGTTTTGGCATGCATCTGCAAACTAGCCAATAGAGAGATCAAATTATTTTTCATCAGGCCATGACCGCCCTAAAGGCCGACAGCCCCCCATTAGTATGGCTCTTGATGCTGGATCGGTAGTCAAAGACGGGTAATGAAGTAGGTGGCTGTGTACCAACCTAAGACAGGAGCTGCAGCATGCTCTGCAGGCTCTGATGACGGGTAAGGACATATGCTGACCACTCAGCCTAAGACAGACACGGTCCCGAGCCTTAGTTTAATATTAAAGAAGGGGGATCTGTGGGGTTTTCCGGGAACCCCAGCCTCGGGCATGGTCAAGATGGCGCCTGACGCTGAGCCAGAGGCGGCCAGCTATACAGTAAACAACCAGCGAATTCCAATAATTGGCTAGTTAATGATGTGACTAGGGCATGCCCCCCCCTCGTGCACCCGTCCTGTGCCTGCAGCTGTCCGCGTTTATCTTGTGTACTCTCCCCTGATTGACTGAAGTGTATATAAGCCTGGTGGGTGGGAGAGTAGAGAGAAGCTGAGGAAGGGACGGAAGAAGCGGAAGAACCGGCGGCGACGACGGCGGCCGCGGCAGCAGCGGGAGCGGAGCTGGAAGGAGGAAGTACGCGGGAGTGGAAGGAGCTGGGAAAAGGAAAGCTGAAAGTGCGAAGAAGCTAGGGGTAAGAGAAGCGTAGGAAAGAACCTGTGCACAATAAACTTCCAAAGCTTCAGACGTTTGCCGTGTCTCTCTCTGCGGGCAGAGGGGACGCGACATGTTATGAAATAGAAAATATAAAATGTAATAAAAAATAACATTCCCCAAACTTAACACTTAAGGTAATGCCTGCTAATGCTTTCATCTAATTATATCATTGCACAAGTTTTCTTATGCACATGTATATTTATATATGTATAGTTGACTTTTTAATATGTGTTTACACAATATAGGAACTTATTTTAGTTTTCTAATCTCCTTGCATTATTGTAGTGGGTTGAAAAAATTATATCTCCAAACAAGTTTTGTCCAAGTCTTAGCTCCTAGTACCTGTCAAAATGGCCATAATTGGAGAGTAGGGTTTGTACACTTGTAATTTAGGATCTTGAGATCAGATCATCCTGGATTTAGGGTGAACCCTAAATCCAATGACCTGTGTTTTTGTAACAGAAATGAGAGGGAGTTTTGAAACCCACCAGGAAGGAGGTCATGTGATTGAGATAGACACTAGAGTTCTGCTGCCACAAACCAAAGGAAATGAAAGCAACCAAAAGCTGGAATAGGTAAAGAAAGATTCTCTTTTCTATGCATTCAAAGGTGAGACCCTATCAATGCATTGATTTTAAACTCCCAGTCTCCAGAACTGTATGAGAATAAATTCCTCTTCTGTTTTGCCATGAAGTATATGAAAATTTTTTATGACAGACCTAGGAAACTAATATACTCAGTAATAACATATCTCAATATTTTTGGTACTGGGAATTGAACCCAGGAGTGTTCAGCAACTGAAACACATCCCCAGCCCATTTTATTTATTTTTTGTAATTTGAGGCAAGATCTTGCTAAGTTGCTTAGGGCCTCAATAAGTTGCTTGAGTGACTAACCTCCAACTTGACATCTTCCTGCCTCAGTCTCATGAGTTGCTAGAATTACAGGCATAAGCCACCACTCCCAATTTTTAATTTTTCTCTTCTTTTTTTAAAAAAATTATACATTTTGCAGAGTAACAAATATGAAAAACTCAATTGTTTACAGAGATTCTAGTTCTGTTTGGAAAATTCACCTGTATATCAAAGCAGTTCCATTTGCTGTTGAACCCAAATATACATGGCATTAACTGATTTATTTCTTCCCCTCAATGTAGATTGAAGTGTGAAGTGCCTACACTATGCAGGGTCCCCCAATGACAAGGGCTTTCATCACTCATTACCCTATCCCTTAACAGGCTTCCCAGACTTTCTGCCACCTGCTCTCAGTTATTCATTCTCCTGAACCCTGGACAATGCTGCCTAGACTGCTGAAGCCTCCATCCCTTTTCAGTCACTTCTTGCTAGGTCTGTGTGCCCTATATCTGGTGATTTCCAAGGAATGCTAGAGCTACCTGATATTTCATTGTCTGTTTTTACAATATTTTTTTACACCTACCTGTTTTTGGAAAGAATTAGAATCATTCTTTACAAGCTGGTTGGAGGGCGGTGAAAATTTTTCTGCTCATAGTGTACACTGCTTTGTAGAGATATTTGATAATTGTGTTATGGTATTGCCACCTCATGACAGAATTCTAAACTGCAGCATTAATCATTATGCAGGAAGGTGGGAGGGTGGGGCTTGCCCAAGCCCACTCTACAGAGCTTTATGAAAGTCTGGGGGGAAAAGGGGAACTTTCCAGTGCATGGTACACCAATGACCTTCAGAAAAAAAGTGAAGACTATCATATTATACAGAGAAATTTTATGTGAGAGAAATAAAATGATGTCTTTTAGTTATGGATAATACTATCTCAATAAATAACTAGAAACATATACCAGTATATGTGAATTCAGGTCACTTGTTACCTTTGTAACCTGCCTTTACTTTATGACAATATTTATATGTAAACATATTTCTATGAAAACATTTTAAATTACACATTTAGTTGTTTTTTATTTTACATCAAATGATTTCCTCATCATATAGATACTGCCAAGTGTTTTACTGGTATTTTGCTTAAAAATTTAGTTCCTTTACCTTTTGTATTACAGAGTACAGTAATATTCTCACTCATATATATATATATATATATGTACACAAAAATTCTATTTGTAAATTCCCTTTTACTACAAGTTTCTCAAAACTCTTTAAAGCCAAGTGTTTTACTGGTATTTTGCTTAAAAATTTAGCTCCTTTACCTTTTGTATTACAGAATATAGTAATATCCTCACTATATATATGTACACAAAAAATTTATTTGTAATTCCCCTTTTACTACAAGTTTCTCAAAACTCTTTAAAGCATTAAATATATGCTGTTTTATAATAACTGAATATATTAAAATATTATTATTATTGTATATTTTAAAAAATATATTCAGTTGTAGATGGACACAATAACTTTATTTTATTTGTTTATTTTTATGTGGTGCTGAGGATGGAACCCAGTGCCTCAAATGTCTAGGCAAGTGCTCTACCACTGAGCTACATCCCCAGTTCACTAATATATATTCTTATATGTTTCTTCACACACTGGAAATAATGTGAATAATTTTTAACTGATAGGTAACATACCACCTCTCAATATTGTTTTCATTATGACTTATTTTTACTGTCCTCTAGAATTCCATCTTATGTATGTGATACATACTTTTCATAATAATGTGTCAATTGGGATGTTCTCATTTTCCTTATTAATGACCTTGTGAACTGGTATTACACTGCTAAAGGGTACAGTATGGGGTAGAATTTACATGGTTGTTTTCAAGATGAGATTCATATGCCCTGTTTTAGTGCAGCAAACTGTTGTGGGAGAATTCTAGTCACATGAGAACCTGTTTTATGTGTTTTTGCACTCTGACAACCATGATTCCCTCTGCTTCATTCTGCATTTTTGTCACTTTGTCTCCCATTTTGGCTCCCTTTCTAAATTCAGACCCAGAAGTAGAGTAGGAGAATTCTCAATATGGCAGTGTTTTTTTCATTTTGTTTTTGTTTTTTCATTGTAGATGGACACAATATCTTTATTTATTTGTGATGATGAGGATTGAACCCAGTGCCTCACACATGCTAGGCAAGTACTCTACCACTGAGCTATAACCAAACATTCCCTTTTTTAATGTTTAATTTTTAGTTTTAGATGGATAAAATTCCTTTATTTTATTTATTTACTTTTATGCTGTGCTGAAAATCAAACTCAGTGCCTCATATGTGCTAAGCCTGGGCTCTATCCCTAAGCTACAAACCTAGCCCTAGAAAGTTAATTTTCATAAGCAGATTCTTATTTATATCCCTAATTCCTGAATATAGATTTCTAAAGTGGAAATTGATGGTGCAAATGGTGTACCCCTATGTGGCATTTTGATAAGTACTGTCATCATGACATTCATAAAGGTAGGTGTAATTTAGTCTCCTTAAAAGTAAGCATATGAAAAAAAGTATGGAGAGGCACGATGAAAGTAATAATGCTGGCTTCATGTCAGAGAGCAGGCCTTAGACTCTATTTTGGACCCATTCTTGAGTCACCACCATAGCTGAAGTTGTGAAAGAAATAAGAGGTAAAGGGATAATAAAAGTGTAATCTCCTCCCACTTGAGCAGGAATTGAACCTGTGAATATGATATGTCTTCCATGATTGTGTTCTGTTATGCAGTAAACTAAAGACAACCTGGGTAGGCCTGACCTACTCAGTCAAGCTCCATAAAAGTAGAGAATATTTTTCTGACTCTTCAGAGGAGGGGAAATCAGGAATTCACAGCACAGGAAGCATTCAACATACCATTGCTGACTAGAAGATGAAGGTGGTTACATAGCAGAAGAATGGACTAGTCCCTAAGGAGCAAGAAATCTTCACAGATAACAGTCATAATGAAAATGAACCTTAGTTCAGTAGTCAAAAGTAAATAATTTCTCTAGCCAACAAGCATAATGTTGAAATTGGATTATCCCCCAGAGCCTCCAATTAAGATCTCCATGATGGTTACACCACTACCTTGATTTTTCCAGACTTGTGAGACCCTAAGCACATAATAAGATCATGCTGTGCCAAAATTCTCACCTACAGATCTGTGAGCTATTGAATGGGTATAGATGTTAGTCCCTACCTATATCATTGCACAACTGCAGAAAATTTATCGATTCTAGTTAAGCCAATTCATACTCATTGCATATACAGTATATATGTGTGCAGATGACACTCAGAGAAAATAAAAAACATTATAATTTTAATGTTATAATGAAGATTATGGTTATAAATACCCTGTAGAGAATTTTAATGTAAATATGTTAGATTGAAGATATTTGAAAAGGTATAAAAATACCATAATCAACAGATATGTCCACAACCAAGGATGTAAAGTTAATATTAGAGTGAGTGAGTATAACTGGACAATATTTTTGATGCCTCACCCCCAAAAGGATCATTTATCCAAAATTTGTTTTTGACATTCTAATGCTTTGCTCCATATTTTACCACTTGGGGCTATATCCCTAAACAAAATACATAATTGCTTTGTTTATTTTAAACTCTTTATAAGTAATATATTTATATAATCCTTATTGATTTATTTTCTTCAAGGTCATAGTGATTCTGAGATCTCTCTAATAAAGCAGTTTTCAGGTTTTGATATTTTCACCACACTTGGTGACCATATTTACACATTTGTGTAAGAATCTGAGTATTTCACACAGAATGTAACGACTAATGGGGGCCTCACTTGTACATTTTCCCTTAGATGTTGGAAAGTGTCTGCAAAGAAGTTATATCAATTCATCCTTTTGATACTGCCATTTGCTGGTGACAAGTTCTGGTCCCTCTAATGTTGAAGTCTGGACACGAGAGAAGCACACCAAGGTAAGCATATTAAAAGGTTTTTCTTTTTTTTAAGGTAATAATACAGACTTCTCCTGGGATGGAGCAGGAGGCCATGGCTGATGTTCTGAAATCCCAAGAAGTGAGCACATCCTACATATTTTATAGGTTAAGGTCTCTTTTGATCTCCAGTTCTCTCCCCCCTTATCTCTCCTTCCTGCCTACATTACTAGGCCTCGTTTTGCAGGTGAGATGCAAAAAGTGAGAAGCAGATGGGGCAGGGGGAGGGCAAAGTAATTCAGCCAGGCATGGGCCAAGGGGGCATTAATTAGTAGCTCCTTGCCTGTAGTCCCTGACAAGCACAGGTAAATTTGATAATCAATGTGCTCTGGAGATCCTTGGCTTTCTAATCTCCCAGGGCCAGTCTCCAACTTCCAGAGGCAGATGACTTTTTTGGCCTCCATTTCCTCGATTTGACTGGATCCCCAATTTCTACATTAATTACCTGTCCCTAATTCTGGTTTCATCCCCCGCCTTTGCTTTAGGAACTCCTTACTGCTGAAGGAAAGGGGGCAAAGACCATTCTGGCTGCTTTGAGCTGGAAGGGAGCAGCATGGGGTAAGCAGTTTGGAGTTCCCTTTTAGAAATTGGGTCAATTGAGGGGTTCAAGGTAGAAGTCTGGATAGGGAAGAGCAGACTGTAAAGCCATCTGGGGGTGGGTGCTTCTATGAGAGAGAAACAAAAGAAATGTTTACTGAAATAATATTAATACAAAATAAATTTTGCAGAATCTGTAGCATGTCAATGAATATCATGAAGATGACAGAAGTCAATAATCCCTTACCAGGAGGTGGAAAAACTGAGAAATTTATCTCATATCAAGGCCTAACAAAGACTGAAGAGGACAAGGCCTTTATTTGGAAACTTTAACATTGTCCAGGTTATCAGGAATGTAAACACAACATTTAACTCTTAATGTCATTGATGTCCCCAGAAAATACAGTTAAGCTACTTAATGTCATCTGATTTCTGTAAAATATCCTTTTATTGGTATAACCTGTCTTTAGTAGAGAACTCTATATTTTTGTTACTTAGAGCTAAATAATCATACTAGGAAATGTAAATTAAGCCTACCTTGTAGATTAGCAAGGTCTGTAGGCCTTAAACTGACTAAAAGTTTCTGACTCTGCCAGGGTCTCTTGATAGTTATCAGGCACATTTGTCTAAGAATTTCCTTTGTAGCTTCCAGTCTTCATTTCAGTGGGTTAAAACAGTGTATACTTTAGTTTCATTTAACTATTTTTTCTTTTAAATGCCCAAGAATGGCTATATTTGGTTTTAACTGTTTTGCTAGATGTTTAAGATCAAGTTGATCAAATTGAACTGTTTCTGTCTGTTAAGAGTCAACCGAGTTCCCACAGGGGTCACTCATGGGGAACTTGAGAGCAGATTATTAGCTCCTTTAGTGCCATTTGTTAGGTAGGGTCTCCTTGATAAAGTGACTTCCCTTGGAAACATCAAGGATGTCTCCCTTTTACAATGACCCTCCTCTGCAGCAGGTGCACTGATTGGCTTTTCAGACTGCTGACCTCTTATCAGGAGGTCGTGTGACCCAGAGTTGCAAAGTTCCTTAGAAAAGTCCTCTTGTTCTCTGAATTCAGGCTGACTGAGGGCAAGATCCAAACACTTGTTTTTCTTGGTCTCTGTATTTAATGTCAATCTCTAAGTTTGATCTTAACCATCCAGCAATCCAGTGGCACCAGTCATAAAGGAAGAGTACTGGACTTTAACTTCAATGTCTATAACTTTACAGTTTTTGACCCTTTAATTGGAGTCTGTATTAGTACTGGAAGTTACCACTATATGCTATCTGTTCTGTAGGTGATTGATTATTATCACAAGTTACCTAAGTTGTGTGTTCTTGAAGAAGCTACTGCTGAAAAACATTAACAGGTAACAGTTTTACAAAATAAATTCACAAGAATAAAAATATATTCAGCTTGTATGATGGTTATCTTGAATTTTGGTTGAAGTATACATTATATCCCCTTTGAGATCACATTAATTTTACAACAATAAACAATCTTTTGACCATAACTTTAAAGAAGCTGGAGTCTGGTTTATTTTGGAGCCACTCTAACATGTAGTAAGGTGGGAGTCAGAGCCTATCTGAGGTAAGATGTGACTCTTTACAAATCTTAAGTAAAGTGTTCTAATTCTGATGCTGATCTTTGACTTCCTTAAATATCATTTTAAGTTTACATATTGATTCCTGAGTCTATATGAACTTTAACACAATATAATATTATATATGAAACATACATCAAAGAATGGCTGAGAGAACTTTAACTTTCCTTTTGTGTGGTAAAGTGGAAAAATATTTTTATGTTTCACAATATTAACCTTTAAGCAAATAAGGCTCTCACTAACTTTTAGAAACACATTTATATTTAAATTTTTTTATCTCAGTAAAATGTAACAAATTTCATATATACCCTATTGATAACAGGTCCTGTAATAGAACATTAAATGATAGAAATAAGTCCCCAATAAAATTTACTCTTCTTATAAGTTTAAAATTATCATTACAGACAAGTTTAGTTTGGAGAACAGCAGCTTGATTAATTTCCTGTTTTAAAGACTAGTGTACCTGAAATGTATGAACACATTTAATATACAAAGAATGACCATTCCACAATTACTTTGATACCTTTATATTAACCAAATTTAGTTTTGAAAGAAAAATTTAGACTCTAATGTAATACAATACTCAAACAGTTGTTGTTTAACCATAATTGTATAAACCAATTTTTAAGATTTATTGCTTTAAAGAATAAAATTTAATGGAGATAATACTTAGAGTAAATTAGTGTTTCTAAGTAATCCTTGTCATTTTAACATATAGATTAAACTTTGGGTTATATCAGTCCATTAGTATTTGACCTTAGGAAAAACCTTAAATAGCTTTAACTGATTGTTTACATACATATAACCAAGTTAGTTACACACAAACTTGTTGAAATTCCCTTTACTTACACAGACTTTTTAGCACTTATTTAGACCCTCATGTATTCTATCATATAAACACTTTCTTACCCAGAAATATTTTGTTCTTCACCAAATATATTTTCATATCTAGAACCTTTTATTTTCTCTTTCCTATCTGTTGACCCCTTTCTGCTCACATTCTGAAACAACTCATGAAATTTCTCAATTTAGATAAAATACTTAATTTTAATAAGATTAAATATTTAATTATTTATAGTACTTCAATTGAAACAGTTGAAATTTTGGAACACTTTGTATATAGAATTTTACCTGTTAGGACATAAGTCTTAGTAACTTTGCTTTTAGTAATGACATGAAGCAATTTCAAGCTCTTTTTATTTACCAACCTATGAAAACACCAATAATATTTAAGTATGTTACCCCATGGAGTTTAAGGAGTTAAAGGGTACTGGATGTTATTTATCAATTAACACTTTTACTTTGTAAATGTCTCTAACAAACACATTTGAGTAATCCCATACATGTAAACTCTAATCTACTCATATTATTGTAAAAAAAAAAAAAACAAGATATCAGACAAGTGTACTAACAGTATTTGCCACCTCTTTCCTGTTGAAAAAAGTTCTAGAAACAATATTAGAAATTTTACAAACATCAACATTTTATTAGTTTGACCACCTAGAGACTTGTGAGTTATTTTCAAACACAATTTACTTTTATTAGTTTACCCAATTTAAATTGAACCATTTTAAATCATGTGAATTAAAGGTATCTGTATCCATTTTATAAATTTATTTTTAGGAACACTCAATTTTGATATCACGTACATGCAGACAAAACATGACGTCAGAAAACACGCCATACAAATAACACATAAAGGCCTTGTAACTTTATAGGTGAATCTCCACTGCAATGTAACAGATGTTTAAAAACTCTAGTTGAATAAAAAATAGAACTGATCAAAAAATGCCATGAGCTCAGAAAATATAGAATTTAAGAAAAATAAACCAAGAGTCCTGTAAAAATGATACAGTTGTTAATTACTTTAGTAAAGCACCATAAAATTTACTTTTGCTGGAATTCAGGTAAGACTCTTTTTACTTGTTTTTCTTGGGTTTGAGACTGGTCTCCTATTGAGCTTTCAGGCTTCCCCTATTTACATTTCAATGTAAGCCTTGACAGAGATCTGAAAGGAGCTGAGATAACAGGTTTTAGCAGAAACTTTATGCCTAGGGCATTTTAGCCATTTCTATTCGGACAGGCTTGAATGTCAAAGAAAATATGAGTCCTTATTTTCCATTACTTTTGAGAATGAAGCTACTATGTGCAGCTCCTCACTGAGATATCATTGGTTATTGAACTTCCTATGGATGCCTATCCAGGGTTTATTTTTCCCTCAGTGACAAACAGGTTAAATCTTGCTTCATAGGTATGCTGAGGACAGGAGCTTAAGTAAGGCCTCTTTTTGATATTCCTGGGACAGAATATTGTCCTATGGTGGCTATTTTCCTGTAGTATTGAACCCATTGATGGCATAATTAAGTTTTATTTTTTTTAGATCTTATAATTTCTATTAGCTAAGAAGTTTAGGAGCTCTGTGATGGCCTTTTGATATTCCTCCTGGGTGTAGGCACATAAAGGATGTCATTTACATTACAGAGAACACTTACAGATGTTTTATCTCTGACTTTTATAAAGTCCTTAGCTAACATCTGTCCAGAATAGGTGAGGGCCATCTCTAAATCCTGAGGCAACACTGTCTAGGTCAGTTGAGATATATTATCTTTTTCCTCAAAGGCAAACATATTATGATTGAGAGCCTAGTGTATACAGGAAAAGGCATCTTTTAAATTTAACTTAGTAAACCAAGCAGAAGTTGTAATCCAAGATAAGAGGGTATGGATTCAGAGCTGTGGGTGGGAAATTACTGCCTCATTATTCTAAGATTTTGGACTAGGCAGTTTGCTTTATAACACCTAAAATGGGTGAATTGCATGGACCGCTGCAAGGCATTAAGTTTCTGTCATTTTGAATGTTCTTTAAGGTTTTGAATGATTTTAATAAGTCATTTTTCTTGTCTTTATGCTCCCTTTCTTTCTTTTTGATCTCCACTACAAAAAAAAAAGTTGAAAATGCAAGCTAGAGAAGATCATCTAAGGATTGATCAGGGCCACGTGACAATTTTTGTAATTTCCTCTAAATATTTGGGACTGACTAAATAATAAATTTATACTTTAAAAGTAGGTGGCCCTCTATGGATTCAGAATTCAGGGTGGTATGTTTTCTTATTGTCTTCCTGAGTCTCTCCATGAAAATAACAGGACTTTCCTGAAGGTCTCATAATAGTATTTTTAGGCATCCTATTCAATATTTGAATCCCAGTTAGGATGGTTTCTGGAAACTGCCTGGTTAATAGCATAATTTTTCCAGGTGAAGTCAAATACCTGGCATACATTTTGAAACATCTCAATATTTATTAGGATCCTCCAAAAACCTCCATAAATTTATTTTTTTGTCTGTCTTAAGTTGGGGGTCCCCTTGATCTTCCTCCCTTAGTAGGTGATTCCTCAAGGCTTTCTCCTCTCATGGTAGAGATTATTGATGTCAAACATGGCAACATATGAAAGGCACTTTTCTTGATCATTTGTAATTTAGCAGTATGCAGGCTAGTGGTGAACCTGGCAATATTGTTGAGAGAGAAGCTTCCTTCTGATCTAGAAGTATTACAGACATCTCCCTAACTTTGAGCTTCCTTATGGTCCAGAAAAACCCCTCTCTCACTACCTGGCTTTGCCAAAGTTATTTCTAGCCTTCTTTGGCAAAGTGCTAGGGTCCTAGTTTGCCCTGTGCTAGAGACCCTTGCAGGATTCAGACTTAAGGGCCTTACTGCCACTATAAACTCCTAATTAAGCAAAAACGATGACAAAAGTAAAAAGTGTGCATTTTTGCCTATCTTTTTGCCCTGTATACTAAGGGAATCTCTGGAGGGTGAGGGGACATCTATTGGTTCTTAGGCATTTAACACCCTTTTCTTGAAGGGTCTTACAGGAGGGGTTGATTTTAAATGTCTCCTTGCAGATTAAAGAGAACACAGTGAGCACATTTGAGCACAGAAACAGTAATGGGGAAACTCTAGATAGACTAGTGAAGGCTAACTATGTGAACAAAGGGAACCTGGGCATTTTTATACTAATCATCCCAGGTCTTAATCCTACAGTTTGAATTTCTAATGACTAAGTGGCAAGGGAAGGGGAGCATCCAGGAAGGAGTGGATGTGTGGCCCATATGAAGGCAAAGGAAATTGGCACTTTCCCTCAGTGCCATTCATCAACTGATCACCCTGGATACCCTTTAAGGGAGTCAGGAGGGGGAGTCCAGAGAAGAAACTTTTGGGGTCTGCCTGAGGGTAGTCCAGGACAGAGAACCCCACAGTTGTTCCAACCCTTCTTCCACCTCCACAAATCCTGAGTAGGTCAGGACTAGGGACATTGTGTACTGATGGCAACTGTGGTCCGGTTCTGGACAGAAAAGTAGGAAACAGCTTTGGAAGAGTCCAACATGCATGGTCTGTACAAAGCAGGTGATTGGAAACTGCCTGGGCTGGGAAAGCTTTTACCCAAGTCTTGAAGAATAGCGACCACTCTAACTGCATGTAAGTAGCCAAAAGGTACACATTTTGCCCTCCAAAAAGAAAGAGACAGAAAGATGCACCTCAAACAGTTGTGAGGTGTGTGGAGAGAGAAGCCTACTTACCTAGGCCTAAATCTCGGTAGGACATCCAAATCTGATAGCACTATTGCCTGTGATGAGTTCTTCTCCCTCTAATGTTGAAGTTTGAACACTGGAGAAGCATGCCAAAGCAAGCATATTAAGCAGATTTTATTTAAAGGTATTAATACAGACTTCTCCTGGGAGGTAGAAGGGGGCCATGGCTGATGTTCTGAAGTCCCAAGAAGTGAGCACAACCTACATTTTTTATAGGTTAAGGTCTCTGTTTTCCTTCAGTTTGCTCCCTCCTTATCTCTCCTTCCTGCCTACATGACTAGGCCTCGTTTTGCAGGTGAGATGCATAAAGTGAGAAGCAGATGGGGCAGGGGGAGGGCAAAGTCATTCAGCCAGGCAAGGCACAGGGGGCATTAACTAGCAGCTCCTTGCCTGTAGTCCCTGACAAGCACAGGTAAATTTGGTAATCAATGTGCTCTGGAGATCCTTGATATTCCATTCTCCCAGGGCCAGTCTCCAACTTCCAGAGGCAGACGACTTTTATGGCTTCCATTTCCTCGATTTGACTGGATCCTCTATTTCCATTCACTAGTTGTCCCCATTCTGGCTTCACTTTCACAGTTGCATATGCATTTTCATGACTCAAGAATATCAATTTAAACAGGACATGGCATAAATACAAATTTAGTCACCACATTTGTTTTTATTTTTGTTTTTGTTTGTTTGCTTGCCAAATGCTATAATTATTCCAGGACATATTCTGAGACATAAAGAGGTAACACTATTTTTTTGTTGTTCGAAATGCACATAAGTGAAGATATGTTCCTGCCTTTTTATTTTTTTTTAAGTAAGTGCAGGTGTCTGTTCTAGTGCCTAAGTCTTTTATCCACTTATAGTTGAGCTGGGAAACACATTATTACACAGATTTACAGAAATAAGTGTTTTCATTATGTAGTTTTCAGGATACACGTTAGAAAAAGAGATAATAAATTTTAACTAGACAGTAGTTGCTAAAAAGGCTAAATGATCTTTGACAAAACAGGATAATTGTTGGGATTTTTCCTCCTGAGAGAAACTGAGGAGGCCTCTGCCATTGTCATTTGTTTCTCACACTGCCTAGGGCTGAGTTGATCATTTCCCTATTTAAATTGCTGCCTTCATGTTTCCTGAAACTACTCCATCTGTCCTTCCATCCAAGCAGAAAAATTTGTCTCATGACTGAGATGGACCATCCACAACCACCCATAGAATTAACATGGGTCAGTGCTTACATCTCTACTTCTGGAGGGAACTGTAGATCACCTCTTTTACCCATGTGTGGGAGAAATCTCCTATTGCTCTCTTCTCTGAATTCTTATAGACTCTACCTCCCATACCATGTACAAGCAGCCCAATTTTTCCATGAATTTAAGTTTTCATAAAACTTGGAAGAAACACTGACTTCAGACAGCTTCTGTTTCCATCCTGCCAGAAACCTCTCCTAGGACAAAAGGAAGGGGCACCAAGCCTATCAGCCTTCTCAAACTGCAGGAAGGTTAAAGGGACAACAAAGATTAGTCATCACAATGCTATTGTGATGGGCTGACAGATCTGGCTCCATGAGAATGTTATAAGACAGACTCTAAGGGAAATGACAAAACAGATTCCATTTTGCTCTGAGACTCCATGTTATGTAGGAAATAAGTTTCTCCCATGGGAACATTCCCCCCTCTGTACCCATGATAAGTTACTTAGTGTGACATGTTTAACAAAACAGAATGATAATCCCTATATAAAGAAAAATTGCTCTCTTTTGATTCCTGTTGCTCCTAAACAATATACCATGTCAATAGTGATTGTGTGGATGTTAGTAACCATTCTTTAGTTTGTACCTACATAAGGGTCATTTTGACCCACTTCCCCCTCTGTTGATGATCTCATGATGTTAATGTGTAATTTTGAATCACAGCAAAAGACACTTATGATTAATGTAATTTTTGGTATAAGAACCCCTACAACCCTGTGGTCGGGGCTGTTCTCCCAATAGCTTTTTTGGGGGGCATTGTGAGAGACAGTTAGCTGGCTGGCTTAGAAAAGACTATCAAATTTGGACTTCTCAGTGGTGATTGGTCTGTTCTTAAGTTGTGCCCCATAACATTTGGAGGCCCAAGTGAGATCCTTGCTGCCTGGTGGGTAACCGTCACTCACCACTGACCTGGGAACTCCTGTGGAGGGGAGAGGCCACAGCGTTACTCCTAGTGGAAGGCCTCTGAGAGACATTTCTCAGCCCCAGGCTGCACAGTCTGTGGAGCCCTGCCCCAGGATGAACTAAATTCTCTGAGAGAGTCACCAGTTTATGCACACCTGGGGGACTGGTAAGTCTGTTTCTGCCGGATCCACATTAGGGGACTCTGAGGAAGGCTGAACACAGTATTACTTCCAGAGTCCAGGACTGGCAAGATGTTGCTCAGTCCCTCTGGTCAGGAATCTGAAGTGACCACTTGTCCATGTCTTTGGTGTTTTATCTGTTCTGTGTTTGTCCTTTTCTGTTATTTTTTTGCCTTTAGGTGTAAGCATGGGTCAGTCTCCCTTAAGTCAGTCATGTATTCCCCTCTAGTGCATGTTAACTAATTTCCATGAATTCCAGAAGAGAGCCAGTGACTACAGAACCCACTGCAATGTCTCTCCTTAAATTCGGTAAGAGAGAATAACCAACTTTCAAGTTCAGATGGTCCCCACACGGGACCACCAAATTGTCTTTGGGCAGCCTGTACATCTTGATCAAATGTTTTATAGTCAAATTTGGAAAAAGAAATGGCTAAAAAGTGTTTTACCATGTTCACTAAATCTTACATTAAAATATAAACTGCTGTCAATTGGAACTTCCAACTATTGGAGTTGGTGCACCAAAATGTCAGGCTACAATTTTGATGACTGCTATCCCAGAGACCAGAAAAACTGGTTTAGAACAAGACCCCAAACTGAGGAGGCTCTCCCAAGGAGACCAATGGAAGCAGCTCCCTTGCTGTCTCTTCGGTAAAATCCTTCAGGAAGGGTTAAGGCATAACCTTTGTCTATATTCTCTTAATTATTTTTCATCTCAGGATGGAGGCCAAAAAGACTTTTAAAAATCTGTTTTTTTTTGAGTTTATAATTTTGATCTGGTGTGTGTAGGTTAAGTTTTTTATTGGGTCTATTTTATACAATTATAAAGTTTTCTTAGTGCTCTGTTTCATTCAGAGGCCAGTTTACAAGGGTTATGGGTTTAAAAAATAAGCTGTAAGGCCTTTGTCCATCTCTTTATGTATATATACACTGGTATGTACATGTATACATATAATTGGTACCAAAATTGACATTGAGCTGATGAATTAAAATTTTAAAAATGGATCCAAATACTTTTGATTCACATGATTTAAAAGGTTTTAAATAGGGTAAATAAAAGTATGGCTTTCAAGTTACTAATACATTTTTGTTTCTAGTTGGTCAAAAAGTAAATAAAATGTTAATTTTATAAAATGTCTAATATCCACTGTTTCTAGGTTTTTCTTCAACAGGAAAGAAATGACTGATATGACTCAATACAGTTCTCTGATATCTTGGTTTTTAAAAAAACTAACTAAATTAGATATAACATATATGGGATTAATCATGGATGTGTTTGCTAGAGATATCTGATGGTTTAGAGAGTTAAAATGCTAACTGTTAAACATAACATCAAGTACTCTTAACTCCTTAAATTCCACAGGGTAACATACTTAAAACATTTTTGGTGTTTTCATAAATTGGTAAATAAAAAATATTTAAATTTACTTTATATTATCACTGATAACATAGTTACTAAAAATCTTAACAAGTATTATTCTATATAAAGGGTTCAAAAGTTTCAACTATATTTAAATAAAGTTCTGTAAGTAACAAAGTATTTCATCTGAGTAAAATGGAGTAATTTATCTAAATTCAGAAATTTATAAAAGTTGTTTCAAAATGTAAATTTTAAAAAAGGGGATCAATTGATTAAAAGTTAAAACATTACAAGGTTTTAGATATAAAAATATATTTAGTAAAAAGTGTTTCTAGGTAAAAATGTCTTTATGTGATAAAATAAAGCTATAATACAGCTAAGTAAACAACAAGAGTGTCTAATTAGGAAATTTTTTTAAAAGTATAAATTAAAAATAAATTTTAAAAGGTTTATGTATATATATAAGTAACACAAAAGTTAAATCTATTCAAGTTTTTTCTCCTAAGGTCAAATATTAATGTACTGAGGGATTTCAAGATGGCAGACTAGAAGATGGCTGCATTTCATGTTGCTCCAGGACTCAGGACTCAAGAAGAGGAGATATTGAGAGACTTGGGACAAACTCAAAGAGGCCTAGTGAGTCTTTCCATTTGGGGAGGCGTCCCGAATGGGGCAGTAGTCCCAGAGCACAGGGATCTTTATGAAGTAGAGATGCCCAATGACACACCCCTCCCCCCACTGGAGCAGTGAACTCAGACAACTGGGAGCATTGTAGAGGAGGCTGCTCAGCACAGCGCTTGGAATCGGAGCATCCCAATGGGACTCCAGGCAGCTACCCAGAGGAGGAAGTGCACGACGAGCTGTTTGGACACAGAGCGACCACTCCTGAACACTGGGGGGCTGCCTGGAGGAGGAGAAGGGGTGGAGGGGGTCACTTGGTCACGGAGCAGCTGCACCAGAGCTCTGGGGGGCTGCCTGGAGGATGAGGAGGAGGTGTGCGGTGGATCACTTGGACTCAGAGCAACTGCTCCTAAACACCAGGCCCGAAGGAGGAGGAGAAGTGCGGCAGTTTGCTTGGACTTGGAGTGACTGCAACAGGGCTATGGGTGACTGTCGGGAGGAGAAGGTGTGCACTGAGTTGCCTGGACTCGTGGCGACCACACCAGAACTCCAGGTAACTGCCTGGAGGAAGAGGATGTGTGCGGCAGGTCACTTGGACTCAGAGCAACTGCAGGGAACACCGTGCAGCTGCCTAGAGGAAGAGGCATGCTGCAGGTCGCTGGGACTCGAAGCGACTGTACTAGGCTCCAGGTGGCTGCTCAGAGGAGGGGTCGCATAGCCAGAAGATTAGGTGCAGAGCATGGTCCCAGACCTAGGCAGCTTCTTAGTGGAAGAGTCGCACAGAGACAAGCTGAGAGGCGGAGTGAAGGTTCCAGGACTGCAGCAACTTCTCTGAGGAGGGGCAGCCTAAGGAGACTCGTCTTTGAACGGCGAGGCTCCCAGGCCCAGGAGGTAGGTCCGGGCAACTGGGAACATTGCAGAGGAAGGCTGTTCAGCCCAGGTGGTAGTTATGGATTCACCTCTGCCCACTAGCAGGGAATATACCCCACCTGAAGGCCACCACCCCGATAGAGGCAGCTTCCTTGTGGAGCACCACATTATCAACTTCTTCTAAGACTTCAGGCTACTTAAGTCTAAGAGGGGATATACTAGAAATCTTCAGGGACATTATAAGTCAATAGAGGATATCTGCAATATCTCATTGGTCCACTGACCTGAACAATATAAGAAAACAAGGGAAGAAAATGTCCCAAACAAATCTAGAGGCTACATCAATAAAATCCATTGACAGCATGGCAAAAGAAATGACAGAAAGGGAGTTCAGAATGTACATAATTAAAATGATCAGGGAAGCAAACAAAGAGATGAAAAAGCAAATGCAGGCATTGAATGAGGAGATGAAAGAGGAAATACAGACATTGAATGATCGCAGAAATCGACAGTTAAAAGAGCAAATACAGGACGCAAAAGACCATTTCAATAAAGAGTTAGAGATATTGAAAAAAAAAACAAACAGAAATTCTTGAAATGAAGGAAACAATAAACCAAATTAAGAACTCCATAGAAACCATAAACAATAGGAAAGAACACCTGGAAGACAGAACTTCACTTATTGAAGAAAAAATATTTAATCTTGAAAACAAAGTTGAACAAACAGAGAAGATGGTAAGAAATCATGAACAGAATCTCCAAGAACTATGGGATATCATGAAAAGACCAAATTTAAGAATTATTGGGATTGAGGAAGGCTTAAAGAAACAAATCAAAGGAATGAACAATCTATTAAATGAAATAATATCAGAAAATTTCTCAAATCTGAAGAATGAAATGGAAAATCAAGTACAAGAGGCTTATAGGACTCCTAAAACACAAAATTACAACAGACCCACACCAAGGCACATTATAATGAAAATACCTAGCATACAAAAGAAAGACAAATTTTAAATGCTCTAAGAGGAAAGAACCAAATTACATTTTGGGGGAAACCAATACGGATGTCAGCAGATTTTTCAATCCAGACCCTAAAAGCTAGAAAGGCCTGGAATGACATTTTTTAAACCCTGAAAGAAAATGGATGCCAACCAAGAATCTTATACCCAGAAAAACTTACCTTCAAGTTTGACGATGAAATAAAATCATTCCATGATAAACAAAAGCTAAAAGAAATTACAAAAAGAAGGCCAGCATTACAGAACATTCTCAGCAAAATATTCCATGAGGAAGAGATGAAAAACAAAGAAGCAAATCCGCAACGGGAGGAACTACCCTAAAGGAATTGTCAAATAAATGAAAAACCAAGTCATGTCAAAAAATAAATAAATAAAATGAGCCAAATGACCGGGGATACAAATCATATTTCAATAATAACCCTGAATATTAATGGCCTGAACTCAATAATGAAAAGACATAGACTGGAAGAATGGGTTAAAAAGAAAGATCCAAAAATATGCTGCCTGCAAGAGACTCATCTCATAGAAAGAGATACGCATAGACTAAATGTGAAAAGAAGGGGAAAAACATATCATGCACATGGACTCAGCACAAAAGCTGGGGTATCGATCCTCATTTCAGATAATATGGACTTCAAATCAAATTTAGTCAGAAGGGATAAAGAAGGACATTTCATAGTGCTTAAGGGAAGCATAAATCAGCAACACATAACAATCATAAATATCTATGCCCCAAACAGTGACTCATCCATATATGTCAAACAAATCCTTCTCAATTTTAGAAACCAAATAGACCATAGCACAATAATACTAGGTGATTTTAACACACCTCTCTCACCACTGGACAGATCTTCCCAACAAAAATTGAACAAAGAAACCATAGATCTCAATAACAAAATCAATAATTTAGACTTAACTGACATTTATAGAATATACCATCCAACCAACAGTGAGTACACTTTCTTCTCAGCAGCACATGGATCCTTCTCTAAAATAGACCATATTTTATGACACAAAGATATTGTTAGCAAGTACAAGAAGATACACTACCTTGTACTCTATCAGATCATAATGGATTGAAATTAGAAATAAATGAAAGAGTAAAAAACAGACTACTCCAACACCTGGAAATTAAACAATATGCTATTTTATGATAAATGGATAACAGAAGATATTAGGAAGAAAATTTAAAAATTCTTAGAGGTCAATGAGAACAAAGAAACATCATATCAAAATCTCTGGGACACTATGAAAGCAGTACTTAAAGGAAAATTTATTTCATGGAGCACATTCAATAAAAGAAGAAATAATCAACAAATAAACGATCTAACACTACAACTCAAAGCCCTAGAAAAAGAAGAGCAGACCAACACCAAAAGTAGTAGAAGACAGGAAATAGTTAAACTCAGAGCTGAAATCAACGAAATTGAAACAAAAGAAACAATACAAAAAATTGACAAAATAAGTAGTTGGTTACTTGAAAAAATAAACAAAATTGAAAAACACATAGCCACACTAAAAAGAGAACATGAGAGAAAACCCAAATCACCACAATTTGGAATGAACAAGGAAATATCACACCAGACACGACAGAAATACAAAACATAATTAGAAGCTATTTTGAAAATCTATACTCCAACAAAATAGAAAATTTTGAAGATATCAACAGGTTTGTAGAGACATATGAAATGCCTAAACTGAACAAGGAGGACATACACAATTTAAATAGACCAATTTCAAGTAATGAAATAGAAGAACTCATCAAAAGCCTACAAACAAAGGAAAGTCCGGGACAAGATGGGTCCTCAACCGAGTTCTACAAAATCTTTAAAGAAGAGCTCATTCCAATACTTCTCAAAGTATTCCATGAAATAGCAGAAGAGGGAACCCTCCCAAACTCATTCTATAAAGCCAATATTACCCTGATACCTAAACCAGACAGAGACACATCAAGGAAAGAAAATTTCAGACCAATATACTTAATGAACATCGACACAAAAATTATCAACAAAATTTTAGCAAATTGCATACAAAAACATATTAAAAACATAGTTCACCATGATCAAGTGAGTTTCATCCCAGGGATGCAAGGTTGGTTCAACATCAGGAAATAGAAAATGTAATTCACCATATCAATAGACTTAAACTCAAGAATCACATGATTTTTTCAATAGATGCAGAAAAAGCATTTGATAAAATACAGTAGCCCTTCATGCTCAAAACACTAGAAAAAATAGGGATAGTGGGAATATTCCTTAACATTGTAAAGGCCATTTATGCTAAGCCCATGGCTATTATCATTCTAAATGGTGAAAAATTTAAAGCATCCCCTCTAAAAGCTGGAACAAGTCAGGGATGTCTCCTTTCACCACTGCTATTCAATATCATTTTTGAAACTCTAGCCAGAGCAATTAGACAAACCAAAGAAATTAAAGAGATACGAATAGGAAAAGAAGAACTGAAACTATCCCTATTTGTTGATGATATGCTTATACACTTAGAGAAACCAGGAAATTGCACAAGAAAACTTTTAGAACTAATAAGTGAATTCAGTAAAGTAGCAGGATATAAGATCAATGCACACAAATCTAATGCATTTTTATACATAAGTAATGAATCTTTGGTAAGAAAAATTAGGAAAACTACCCCATTCACTATAGCTTCGAAAAAAATGAAATACTTGGGAATCAATCTAACAAAAGAGGTGAATGATCTCTATAATGAGAACTACAGAACACTAAAGAGAAATTATAGAAAACCTTAGAAGATGGAAAGATCTCCCATGTCTTCGATAGGCAGAATTAATATTGTCAAAATGGCCATACTAAAAAAAGTGCTATACAGATTCAGTGCAATTCCAATTAAAATCCCAATGATGTACCTTACAGAAATAGAGCAAGCAATCATGAAATTCATCTTGAAGAATAAGATCCCCAGGAAAAATGAAGCTGGGGGTATGTAATACCAGAACTTCAACTATACTAAAAAGCAATAGTAACAAAGACAGCATGGTGTTGGTACCAAAATAGAGAGGTAATCAATGGTACAGAATAGAGGACATGGACACAAACCCAAATAAATACAATTTTTTCATACTAAACAATCGTGCCAAAAATATGCAATGGAGAAAAGATAACCTCTTCAACAAATGGTGCTGGGAAAATTGGAAATCCACATGCAACAGAATGAAACTAAACCCATATCTCTCACCATGCATGAAACTAAACTCAAAATGGATTAAGGACCTTGGAATCATACCAGAGACCCTGCAGATTATAGAAGAAAAAATAGGTCCAGATCTTCAACATTTCGACTTAGGACCAGACTTCCTCAACAGGATTCCCATAGCACAAGAAATAAAAGCAAGAATCAACAACTGGGAAAGATTCAAACTAAAAAGTTTTCTCAGCAAAGGAAACTATCAGCAATGTGAAGAAAGAGCCTACAGCTTCGGAGAAAATCTATGCCAATCACACTTCAGATATAGCACTAATTTCCAGAATCTATAAAGAACTCAAAATAATCCAATTACAATTGTGCTAAGGAAATGAACAGACACTTTACAGAAGATCTACAAGCAATCAACAAACATATGGAAAAATGTTCCACTTCTCTAGTAATAAGAGAAATGCAAATCAAAACTACACTAAGATTCCATCTCACCCCAATTAGAATGGCGATTATCAAAAATACAAGCCACAACAGGTGTTGGCAAGGATGTGGGGAGAAAGGTACACTCATACATTGCTGGTGGGTTTGAAAATTAGTGCAGTCACTCTGGAAAGCAGTGTGGAGATTCCTTAGAAAACTTGGAATGGAAGCACCATTTGACCCAGCTATCCCACTCCTTGACCTATACCCAAAGGAATTAAAATCAGCGTACTACAGAGATACAGTCATATCAATGTTCATAGCTGCTCAATTCACAATAGCCAGAATGTGGAACCAACCTTGATGTCCTTCAATTGATGAATGGATAAAGAAAATGTGGTATATATATATACAATGGAATATTACTCCGCCATAAAGAATGATAAAATTATGGCATTTGCAGGCAAATGGATGAAATTGGAGAATATCATGCTATGTGAGATAAGTCAATCTCAAAAATCCAAAGGACAAATGATCTCACTGATAAGTGGATGATGACACATAATGGGGGTGGGAGGGGATAGTGTTAGGGTCAGAGTTAGGGTTAGGGAGGGGGGCAAGAATGGAGGAAAGAAGGACTGTACAGAGGGAAAAGAGGGGTGGGAGGTGTGGGGGGAAGGGAAAAAATAACAGAATGAATCAAACATTACCCTATGTAAATTTATGATTACACAATGGTATGCCTTTACTCCATGTACAAACTGAGAAACAACATGTATCCCATTTTTTTACAATAAAAAAAGAAAAAAAATTTAATATACTGATATAAACCAAATTTCAGTCTATATTTAAAAATGACCAATAATTCTGAAAGGATTAATTTACTCCTAACATTTTATCTATTAAATTTTATCCTCTAGAACCGCTAGTCTTAACAATTGGGGTTTTGTACAATTCTCATTAAACAGCAACTGTTATTTTAGAGTTTTGTACTACATTACAAATTCTAAATTTTCTTTAAAAATTAAACATGATTAATATAAAAACATCAATACAATTATAATTCTATTACTTTTTTATATATTAAATTTGTTCATATCTTCCAGGTATACAAATATTTAAAAGGTTTAAATGAACATTTTTTCAAACTGGTGTTCTCCAAACTAAAATTGTAATGGTAAATCTAAACTTATCAGAATAAGAAATTTTATTGGAGATTTATTTATATCATTTAGTGTTTTGTAACTGGACCTGAACCTTATGTAGCCTTCTGCTCTGGGATAAAAATGTAAATGTATTTCGAAAAGATAATGAGAGCCTGATCGGTTTAATCGTTAATATCATGAAATAGGAATATATTTTGCCACTTAACTACACAAAAGGAAAGTTAAAAGCTCTCTCAGTTTTCTTTGATTCATACTTTAGGTGTAATATCATATATTTCAAAAAAAGATAAAGATTAGCTTCAGAAGTAGACTGCTTTACTTAAGAATTATGAAGAGCCCTGCCTTACCTGAGTTAAGGTTTGCTTCCTACCTTACATGTTACAATGTCTCCAAAATAAGTCAGACTTCAGCTCATAAGTTATACTTAAAAGATTGATTTTTTTGTTATAAAATTACTGTGATCTCAGAGGATATAATATATAGCTCAGCCAAAACTTAAGATAGCTATTACACAACTAAATGTTTTTAATGTTGTTAATTCCATTTTGTATTTTCCTTGTAAACTCTGTAACTGTAGACTGATTAATGTTTTATAGAGGTGCTGCATCAAGAACAATCTAAATTAATTTGAGATAATAAGCCATCCCCTATAGGCAGAAAATATAAACCCCAGTTTAATAAAAGTTGGTAAATAACTATGAAGTCATAAACATTAAAGTTAAAATGCAGTACTCTTACTGTATGACTGGTGAAAATGACAAGCTGGATATTTAAGATAAAAAATTAAAGACTAAGATTAAAATAAAGGAATCAAGATAATCAAAATTTGGCTCGTGCCCTCAGAGTCAGTCTAAACATGGGGGACAAAAAAATTCTCTAAGGAGCTTTGCAACTCTGGGCCACACAACCTTCTGCTCTGGGAGACTGATGAGACCACTAGAGAATGAGAATACAATCAGTGCACCTACTTCAGAGGAGGGACCTTGGAAAAGGGGGACATACCTAATGTTTCCAAAGGAAGCCACCTCATCAAGGAGACCCTACCAGGTGAATGGCACTAAAGGAGCTAAGAAGCTGCTCTCAAGTTCCCCAAGAGTGACCCCTGTGGGAACTCAGCTGATTCTTAGCAGCAGATAGGAACAAGGTCAATTTGACCAGCTTGATATTAAACACCTAGCAAAAACAGTTAAAACTAAAACAAAGTCATTCCTGGATATTGGTTTTAAACTAAACAATAGTTATTTTAATGTAACTTGAGATGTACACTTGTGTTAGCCACCCCAAAATAAGTAAAACTAGAGGTATAAAAAAGATTCTTAGACAAAAATGCCTGCTAATTATCCAAAGAAACTGCCAGAGTTTTAAGTTTTTAATCAGTTTAAGGCCTACAGATCTTTCTAATCTCTGATACAGGTAGACTTAATCAATGTTTGCTAGTATGATTCTCTAGCCCTGAGTAACAAAAATAAAGGGATCTCTACTAAACAAAAGGATCATGCCAGTAAAAGATATTTTACAAAAATCAGATGACATTGAGTAACTTAACTAATTGTTGTGTTTACATTCCTGATAACTCCAATGGTGTTAAGATTTACAATTAAGGCCTTATCCTCTCCAGCCTTGTTAGAATTCGTTAGGCCTTTTTATGGTAACAACCTCTCAGCTCTTCCACCTCCTGGTAAGAGATTATTAATTTCTATCAGCTTCATGATATTCATTGGCATGTTCCAGATGACATTTATTTTGTACACGTGTTTTTTTGTTTCTTTCATAAAACAAGACTTTCACCCCTAGAAAGATCCAATTCCTAAAAAGGAAATTTTACTGCTTGCCCTACCCCACCTCACCCCCTCTCAGCTCAAAGCAGCAAAAACAGTCATTGAACTTTTTCCTTACAGTAGTAAAAAGTCCCTAAAATTAGAGGGGTAATAATAAAATCTTTAAAAGACAGTCAATATAGATAGGTAAATTGGGTTAAATCCCAAAAAATAAGGGCCAGTTTTGGTCCAGAAAGTTGGAGGCAAATGACCTCTGAGAGATTAAAATGATAATGCTTTCAGAGCCCATCCTCCACCCTTACTAAGAACCTCCTCCTGTTCTAACCTGCTGTTAAGTTTCTCTAACAGGTTCAACTTATGAGAGAACCAGCCCCAAGAAACCACTGATTTCCAACACCCATTTCAGTAAGAAGGCTATGTCTACATCAAATTGTTCCAGAAAGGACTAATACCCAGTTGAAATGGAAGGGACATTTCTCACAACATGGACTCATCACATCTGAGTCAAGACAACAGAAAAATGGACAGCCCTCAGAGACCCCAACCACCGTCAAAAGATATGACTGAAAAAATGTTAAACATGTTTTTTTCTCTTGATTGAACTATGTCAGGAATAACTCCATGCTTAGGCCTTCAACTTTTTAAGATTACCAAATGAGATGAATTTTGTGTTACTGTTCACATCTTTCCGCAAGTGTTTGATGGGATAGCAAAAAAAGGAACACAGGGGACTCATGTATTGATCTAAATGAGTGGCCCATGTCTTAATTCCCCTCCTAGTGGGAATAGGTATAGCTGGTTCCACAGCTGTAAAAACCACTGCTCTCATTACTGGAAATCAAAATTTCAAAACTTTAAGTAGAAAAATAGATTTGGACTTAAGTGAGTTAGAATACTCTGTAAGTTGCTTAGAAAACTGCATTGATTCACTTGCTGTAGTAGTTCTACAAATAAAAGAGGATTAAATTTGCTCTTTTTAAAATAAGGTAAATTATGTATTACATTAGGGGAGACCTTTTGTTTCTATACTAACCACCCAGGAGTCACTCATGATCATTAATCTTTGATTAAAAAAAGGCTCAAAAAAGTTTTTAAAAAAGCTAAAAACCTGAGAAAAATTGGTACCAAAATCTGTTCTCATGGTCCCCCTGGTTAACTCCTCTAATAACCACAATAGTAAAACCTCTCATCCTAGTTATGTTGGGACATTTGATCAGGTCATGCATGATATAATGTTCAAGTAAATATGTTAGAGATAGAACCTGGTCTGTTAAGCTAATGGTGTTACACACTCACTACAATTACCTATGCACTATTAATGAATCAATGATTTGATTATGTACAAAAAACCAGTGGGGAATGTGATGGGCTGACAGATATGGCTCCATGAGAATGTTATAGGACAGACTCTAAGGGAAATGACTAAACAGACTCCATTTTGCTCTGAGACTCCATGTTATGTAGGAAATAAGTTTCTCCCATGGGAACACCCCCCTCTGTACCCATGATAAGTTACTTAGTGTGACATGTTTAACAAAACAGAATGATAATCCCTATGTAAAGAAAAATTGCTCTCTTTTGATTCCTATTACCCCTAAACAATGTACCATGTCAATAGTGATTGTGTGGATGTTAGTAACCATTCTTTAGTTTGTACCTACATAAGGGTCATTTTGACCCACTTCCCCCTCTGTTGATGATCTCATGATGTTAATGTGTAATTTTGGATCATAGCAAAAGACACAATTAATGTAATTTTTGGTATAAGAACCCCTGTGGTTGGAGCTGTTCTCCCAATAGCCATTTTTTGGGGCATTGTGTGAGACAATCAGCTGGTCAGCTTAATAAAGACTCTCAGATTTTGACTTCTCAGTAGTGATCGGTATGTTATTAAGTTGTAAGTCTGTAATCATATCTCCTTCAGCAAATGCATACACCCTTTTGAAACCAATGGTGTATAAGAAAGTCTATTTCCCCTTAATTCCACCAACACTACATATTGTCAGGTTTTGTCTTTTATTACCCATTTGATCTGCTCCTTTTATTAAGACATGCCTATTGTGTCATCTCAAATGATCATTAACTTTGCATATTCAAAACTCTTATAATAGGGAGATTTAGCAAATAACAAAACAATGTGCAGTTGATTTTCATTAATAAAATAATAGTGCATGCTACATCCAGAGAAACAATAAATAGTATTTTTTCTTAGTAAAAAAAATTATTTTCAGAAACTGGCTCACAGGATTAATGGAGGCTAGAATTCCAACATCTGCAGGATGGGCACAAAGATTTTTTACCAGGGAAGATTCAGTGCTGTAGTTCAAGTCCAAAAGTCATTTGCTTTCCTAATTCCTTCTTATTTCAAGGTCAGTCCCTTTTTCTTGTCAGACCTTCAATTGACCTGATAAGGCTCACCCACATTGTAGAGGGCAGTCTACTTGACTCAAAGTCCACTTCTTTAAGTGTTAATTCCATCCAAAAAGCACCCTTACAGAAACATTGACAATGATGTTGAGCTATCTGGATATCCAGAAGAGCATTGATGAGATATCTGGACAGTGTGTCACAAGTAAGTTGTTATATACAATTATCTATCACATTCTTAAAATTATTCATTGTATTAAGACTGAAACAGAAGGCATTCTTAAGCCTAGTCATTTAAGACTGCCTGGGTAACATAGATTAACCACAGTTCAACATTTTTGTTTTTCATCTATAATCCAAATTTGACTAGATGCACTCTATTTTCTCTTACAGTCCTACATGGGGAAGGTTCTCTGGAGAACCAAGTTGCTCCAGGCAACAGTCCTACTGAGCTCAACACAGGTTTTTATTCATGTGAGGAATTTCCTCAATGTCCCGGATGAGTGAAACCTCCAAATGACTACAACCACATTGATAGACACCATGTGGAGCAAAAAACTCCCAGCTGAGACCATTAAACACAGAGACTCCTATTATGAATATCTATTGTTTTGTTGTGTATTGTTTAGCACAAGTGTATTATGGTACACTCTACAGCCTTATGGTATTGGCAACCATTCCCTCTTTTTCTGTTATCTGTTACCATTGGATAACAAAGGGATTCTCTTATCCATAAAGACTGAAAAATGGGGCATTATTAGCATTTTTACTATAGTATGCCTGTATTGGTTTATATGTTGGGATATGTTTCTTAATGAATCATCAATTCCTTTTTGAAGGAATTTCCCAAGAAAATTTTTATTATATATGCTTTTCAACCCACTCTTGAAATTTAGAAACAAATTGTAATCCATATATTTGAACACTGGAAACAATACCTTTATTTTATTTTTTTATGTGGTGTGAGCTGCCACACAAATCCTAGGCAAGTGCTCTACCACCAAGCTACAACCCCAGCCCCTCCAATCTCTTTCTATAAGATGAGCTGTCACTGCAACCACTCATTTTTGGGAATTAAGAGGCTGTTAGTACAAACTGCTCCTTAAGTCTTATAAAAAATTATATCTTTAGCCAGTTGTGTGATGAGTGTGCAATATGACAAGGAACATTTGTTAATCTTCAGAAGTGTTGTCCTGAAACTCTGTTTCTTTTTCCAGGGGTAGGCCCTGTGAAGGAAGCACTTTCATTAGGCACACAAAAACAGGACTCCTTCAGTAGACAGTGCAAATGTGTGTGCATTGCATTCTTTGGTTTTTCTCATGTTCCAACACAGCCCTGCTAGGTGGATTAGTCTCCCTGATTCTGGGGATCATTAGTAGGAAGCTCAGGTGTAAGCAAATCTAGGTTACATTCTCCAATATCATTTTATTAACTTATTTTTAATACCAGGAATTGAACCCATGGGTGCTTAAGCACTGAGAAACATTCCCAGACCTTTGTATTTCTTATTTAGAGAGAGAGTCTCAGTAAGTTGCTCAAAGACTTGCTAAGTTTATGAGGCAGTCTTCCAATCTGTGATCTTTATTCCTTAACCTCCCAAGTTCCTAGGTTACAGGTTTGTGCCATCATGCCTGATTCCAATATCACCTTTATAGAAATAAAATTGATTTAGTGTTCCTGAATTTTGTTCACAAATTTTATTTGATACATAGCTCAGATCTGGTGAATCACACTATTTTGGGTGACCCTCAAAGACACAAGCCTTGTGAAGTAATAACAGGAATAAATGAAGCAATAAAAATACAAAAAGGGGGTTGTGGATATAACTCAGTTGTACAGTGTTTTTCTACATTATGTTGACTATGTTATTCTAGTCCCACCTCCCTGAAATTACTCAGATTCCCCAAATGACATTTTCTGTTTCTCCTATATCATAGAGTTGAATAATTATGACAGTCTCTTTCTTTTCTACCAAATAGCTAACTGCTAAGTATGGTTTATTTTATATGGCTAAGTCATCTCCAAAATTCCTAGAAGTTATTTCTGGTTTTCTGTGTTCTGGTACTACACCCTAGAGACATGATTTTTTTTTTTCCACAAATGCCAAAGTTTCCAAAAATGCCTGAACCCCAGTCAAGTTCCTCAACTTACTATGTTTTCTCAGGTGGTGGCCTAAAGAGTGAAAGCAATTTTTTTCTTAGTGTGAAAAGCAAGAAGAAAAAGAGCCAAGAAGAAGCATTCCAATTTGATAGAGCAGTCTGTGCTGTCAGCTGCTAGAGTAACCTGAAATCATCATGGTGACTATGACAATGTTTTAGTAGAGAATTCCATGGCATGACAGTAAGGGCAGGGTCCCAACTTAAGATATTTGGACTCATCTAGGGTGTGAAAACTGTTCTTCCCATAGCCTAAGTCTGAGCTTTGTTTCTCTAATAAATGCAGTTTCTCAGGTGGTGATCTGAAGAGTGAAGGTGTCTTGATTTCAGAGAAAGACAAGGAAACTGAGAGGAAGGCTATGCAGAGGCATTTTAGTGCTGACCACCAACCTGCACATCATGGCTGCCATAGAATCCAGATGTCACTATGGCCACTATTGTGACTGTGATGACATTTTAAAGGAGACCCATTTGCTGTGGTTGGAGAGCAGTGCCCCACTTCCAGGTGTTTTGACTCAGTGGAGGGTGTGGGAAGACAAAGGAATCTGAGACCCAAATCACCTTGTTTCTGCACTGGAACTCAGTGCCCCAATGAATTGAGAGGGAGGGAAACATGTGACCATCTTGACCCTAGGCTGTGTGATGCCCTGCTGGAATACTATAGGATCATAAATGCCTTTATAAATTTAGGTCACTTTTAATTCCTTTCCAAATCTGTTATTAGCAGATGAGATGAGTACAGAGAAGAAAAGGTATTGGTAAGGAGACCATTGTACCCTCTAATTGTTATAATCACTACCAAGTTGTACCAATGCAATTGGTCATGAACTCAATGCTTATGATGGTACCAGGCACACAATTACTCTGAAGAAAAGTGATTTCTGGATTCTGTTTTTCTCTGAGAAGCTCCAATTTGGCTTATATAATGTGTCTGAGGGAGTCAGTTTCTGAGTATCTGAGTGGTGATGGTTGCTGAATCTTCTACTCCACATTTAAATACTGCAGTTTTCAGGAAACCCTCACACTTTCATCCCTGTGTGATATGACTTCTGGTTCAAGTGAAGTCATAGATCTAAACATAACCATGTTGTTGAATAATGTCTACAAGATTCACAAAACCATATAAAAATAAACAAATTCTTGTAACATCATCATTTGAAGAAGAAAATGGAAGTTTTGTCCCATTGGCAATATATAAACTTTGTTGTAGTCCTTGAGAATTATGTCGAGATGGCTTCTTGGTTTGAAAGCAATGAGTCCTGTAGTTTGTTGTAGGAAATTGATATTTAACATGTATTTTCAAAAAATTTCATATACCTTTTTGGTTGTATAAATAAAAGTGATTCCTAGCAAAATCTTCAGGTGAGTGTTGCAGTTGATTAGCAGGCATTGTGATATTATAATATGGAATCTTTTTTTAGCTAAGTTTTGTCTTTTCTTAAATTTTTGTAGAAGCCAATAATTATCTGTGTATTAGTTTAATTTCATCATATTTTTAAGTTTCAAAATAGTAATTAAATTAGAATTTATCTTATTGTGATTCAAAGCTGTGTTCTTTAAAATAACCAGATATACTGAAATATCAGTATGATTGTTTTACCACATAGTAACATTTCAGTTTTGTACCTCAGAAAGAAATGTGCATCACCTTTCCCTAAATATTTAGATAGACCTCATTGCAAATGATTGTTTCTATTTTCATCATATATTGTATAAAAAATTAGATAAGACCTAATCACTATCTGTTAATGTGACAGAATCATCTTAGTGGAAATTGTTCTGATTAACTGAATTTCACCAATTCTCTGAACATGCAAGTATATTTTCAATGCCTTATTGAGGTCTGATTCATGTGTGCATATTTGAAATCTTTGCTGTAGTATTTTGACATCTCTATGTGCCAATGAAACCAACACTAGAGTAAAGGAAATATATATCCATGACTCTAAAAAGCATTTTTCTGTCCCTTTGCCATCTTTACACCCAAATATCTCCTTCTAGCCTCCCTGTCTCTCCCACCCATTACCAATTTCAAGCAACCGCTTTTCCCTCACTGTTGATTATTTTGCATTTCTTATAATTTTATGTAAAAGGATTTATATAATATGTATTCAATTCTTATATTCAAATTAATGATTTTAGATTTTTCCACATTGTTGCAAGATTTACTATTTCCAGTTTAATTACTGAGCACTCTCCATTATATGGACATACCACAATTTGATTTTATCTATTCACTTTCTTATGAATGATGAGTTTTCATTACTTATGAATGTATTTACAAATATTTATGGTTTAATTGTCTAGAGTACATACTAGAAATGAAGTTGCTGGAGCATATTGTAGACATAAGATTAATATTGCCACAAACTCTCAAAATCTTTACCAAAGTGATTCTACCATTGTTCATTCCCATGAGCAGTATTTAGTGTTGAATTCTTCACAACATTGTCAACAAATGATAGGGTCACTCTTTTTAAAATTTTAGTAATTTATGGGAGTGTGGTAATATCTCATATTAGTTTTAACATTTCTAGAACAAAGATTTAAACTTTTTTATATAATTTCTTGCTATTTGCATAAATTAATTGGTGAAGTCTCTGTTCAAGTTGTTTTGCCACTTATTTATTGGTGTCTCTTTTCTTATTGATTTCTGAATGGTTTCAAATTTTCTGGATATGTCACCAAATATATTTTTTCATACACTTTTTCAAAGTAAGTTTGCTTATTTATTTATTTAATTTTTGTACTGAGTTTTGAAACCAAATGTGCTTACACTGAGCCACATTCCCAGCCATTTTAAAAATATTTGAGAAACGTTCTTGCTAAGAGTCCTAGGGTGGCCTCCAACTTGCAATTTCCCTGCTTTAGCCACCTGAGTCACTGGTGTTTTGGGCATGCATCATGGTACCCATATTTTTCACAAACATTGGCTTCTCTTTTTATTATCTCAACCAAGTTTTTAGAAGAGAAGATCTTTTTAATTTTAAGGAGGACCATTTATATTCTTTTCTTATATAACATTGGGACATTTATATTTTTTCTATGTTTTACTTATCCCATGTTAACATAATTTTCTCTTTTTTTTCTTTACAAAGCCTTACAAATTTAGGTTTTTTGGTTAAGTAGCAGATTCAGTTTGAGTTGACTTTTATATGTGGTACAATATATTGACCAAGATTTATTTTTGTATATTTGAATATTCATTTATACTAGAACAATTTGTTGAAAGATCATCCTGTCTCCTCTTAATTAGTTGTCCACCTAGGTGTGAATTTATTTCTGGATGTTTTATTCTGCTTCTTTGCTGTAACAGTGTTGCACTTTATACCTTGAGGATAAGCCTTGCTGCTGGACCACAGGTGGATTGCTTTTAAACTGGCATATTTTTCTTATTTATTTCTTTTCTTTTCTTTCCCCTATCAGCATCCTTAATGGCAAGGGAAACAATACCAACATTTTTCCCACCCTACTCTAAGCTATCACATCCTTCACATCACAAAGAATATCACTACCTACAAGAAAAAAGCAACTCCAAGCCTAGGAACTTGGGCAATGCCTCTCTGAATGACATCTACTGGACACTAATTAATTATATACACTGATAATGTCTGGAGCCCAGTTCTTGTGTTTATTTTTAAAATTTCTGTGTTCCATCTGGCAGGAGAATCAGTCTCTGGAACAAGAGTCACCATTATTTCTCCTTTCCTAACAAATCAATAAAAATTCTTTCTTTTTTTTCAAAACCTTGTCCTCATTATTTAATTGGCAATGGAGACATGCACCAAGCTTTGGTGTAATATTTATCTACCTTGATGCCAACAATATAGTCTGATTAATGTAGGTTTAAATGAAAGAAACAATAAACCATATTAAAAACTCATTAGAAAGCATCATCAACAGAAAAGATCATTTGGAAGACAGAGTCTCAGACAATAAAGACAAAATACTTAATCTTGAAAATAAAGTTGACCAGATTCTCTCTCTCTCTCTCTCTCTCTCTCTCTCTCTCTCTCTCTCTCTCTCTCTCTCTCATTTTTCTCTCTTAACACTATGGGCAGACCCTCTGCCTTTTTCCTTAATAAAATCTCTTGCATAAAAAAGAAGAAAAATAGAGCTGACCAAACTGAAAAGATGGTAAGAAATCATGAATGAATCCTCCAAGAATTATAGGATATGGTAAAAAGACCAAATTTAAGATTTATTGGGATTGAAGAAGGCAAAGAATTACAAGCCTAAGGAATGAACAACCTGTGCAATAAAATAATATCAGAAGAAATTTTCCCAAACCTGAAGAAGGAAATGGAAAATCAAATAAAAGTGGCTTACAGAACATCAAATACACAAAGTTGCAACAGATCCACACCAAGTTACATTATAATGAAAATACCTCACATGCAAAATAAGATAGTATTTTAAATGCTGCAAGAGAAAGCATCAATTTACTTATAAGGGAAAACCAACGTGGATATCAGCAGATTTCTCAACCCAGACCGTAAAAGGAAGAAGAACCTGTAACAATATATTTCAAACTCTGAAAGAACATAGATGATAAACAAAAAGGCTATACCCTGCAAGCTAACCTTCAGTTTTGATGATAAAATAAAATATTTCCATGATAAGCAAAAATTAAAAGAATTTACAAATAAAAAGCCTGCACTACAGAACATTCTCAGCAAAATATTTCATGAGGACAAAGTGAAAAGCAATACATGTCACAAAGGGAGGAGCTACACTAAAGGAGTAGCCAATTAAAGGAGAAACCATGTCAAGTTAAAAACCAAAAATAAGCCAAAATGACCAGGAATACAAATCATATCACAATAATAATCCTGAATATTAATGGCCTAAACTCATTAATCAAGATACATAGACTGGCAGATTAGATTGAAAAGAACCAGCAGTATGCTGCCTTCAAGGGGCTTATCTCCTAGAAAAAGATATCCACAGACTAAACATGAAATAATGTGAAAAACACATACCATGCACATGGACTCAGTAAAAGAGCAGAGGTCTCCATTCTCATATCAGATAAAGTGAATTTCAACCTTAGTCAAAAGGACATTTAATACTGCTCCAGAGAACCACAAACCAGCACAACATAAGGATTTTAAATATTTATTTCCCCAAACAATTGAGCATCTAGGTACATCAAACAGACCCTTCTCAATTCAAAAATTAAATAAAACAAAACAAAATAATACTGGGTGACTTTAATACACCACCCTCACCACTGAATTCACCCTCCAAACAAAAACTGACCAAAGAATATAGATAACTAAATAATACAATCAATGATACAGACAAAACAGACATATGCAGATGATTTCATCCATAATTGAGTGAATACGCTTTCTTCTCAGCAGCTCATGAATCCTTCTCCAAAATAGACAATATGTTATTCCAAGAAAGAGTCCATTACTAAATACAAAATATTAGATTTACTACCTTGTATTGTATCAGACAATAAGGGAATACAATTAAAAATCAATGATAAAATTAAAAAAAAACTCCTCCTATACCTGGAGAATAAGTAATATGCTATTGTATGATGCAATGATATTAGAACACATCAGGGAGGAAATATAAAAATTCAGAACAATGACATAACATATCAAAATCTCTGCAGCATTCTGAAAGCAGTACTAAGAGGAAAGTTTATTGCACTGAGCTCATATATTTAAAAAAATAAAAAGTCCACAATTAGTCACCTAACATTATATCTCAAAGCCCTAGAAAAAGAACAGTAAACAACAAAATAGTAGAGGACAGAAAATAATGAATATCAGAGCTCAAAGCAATGAATTTGAAACAAAAAAACACAAAAAAATTGAAAAAAACAAAATTTGACTATTTGAATAAATAAACAAAATTGATAAAATTTAGCCACACTAACAAAGAGGAGAGAGAAAACTCAAAATTACTAGAATTGGTGATGCAAAAGAAGGACTACAACAGACACCATTGAAATACATAATGTAATCAGAAGAAATTACATTATGTATACACTGAAATACATAATGTATTTTGAAAAATCTATATTCAAACAAAATAGAAAATAATGAAGTAATTGACAAATTTTTAGAGACATATAATCCTGCAAAACTGAATCAGGAAGATATACTCAATTTAAATAGATTAATTTCAAACACCAAAATAGAAGAAATCATCAAAAGCCTACCACCCAAGAAAAGCTTAGGTATAGGTGGAATCACAGCTGAATTCTATAAGACCTTTTAAAGAAGAACTAACACCAATACTCCTCAAAGTATTGCAGAAAATATAAAAGGAGGAAACCCTTCCAAACTCATTCTATGTAGCTAGTATTGTGATGAACTGACAGATCTGACTCGATGAGAATGTTATAGGCCAGACTCTAAGGGAAATGACTAAACAGACTCCATTTTGCTCTGAGACCCCATGTTATGTAGGAAATAAGCTTCTCCCATGGGAACACCCAGTCTCTGTGCCCATCATCAGTTACTTGGTGTGACATGTTTAATAATATACAATGGCAACTCCTATGCAGTAAAGAATTGCTCTCTTTTGATTCCTGTTGCTCCTAAACAATGTACCATGTCAACAGTGATTGTGTGGATGTTAGTAACCATTCTTTAGTTTGTACCTACATAAGGGTCATTCTGACCCACTTCCCCCTCTGTCAATGATCTCATGATGTTAATGTGTAATTTCAAATCATAGCAACAGACACTTATGATTAATGTGAATTTTGGTATAAGAACCCTACAACCCTGTGGTCAGGACTGTTCTCCCAATAGCCATTTTTTTGGAGCATTGTGTGAGACAGTTAGCTGGCCAGCTTATAAAGGACTATCAAATTTGGATTTCTCAGTGGTGATCGGTCTGTTCTTCAGTTGTGCCCCATAACAGTATCACTCTGATAACAAAGTCAGACAAAGATGCACAAAGAAAATAAAACTATAGACCAATATCCCTGATAAATACATGATAAAATCATTTAAAAAATTCTGGTAAATTGCATACAAAAACATATTAAAAAGATAACGTACCAAGATCAAGCTTGGTTTATTCCAGTGATGAAAGGTTGGTCCAACATTCAGAAATCAAAAAAAATGTGATTCATCACTCAATAGACTTATCTAAGTATTATATGATTATTTCAATGGATGCTGAGGAAGAATTTGATAAAATACAGCACCTTTTCATGCTAAAACACTTGAAAAATTAGGGATAGTAGGAACATATCTCAACATTGTAAAGGCTATTTATGCTATGCCCATGGCCAGCATCATTCTAAACAGAGAAAAAATGAAAGCATTCTCTCTAAAATATGGACAAGATATGGATGCCTTCTTTCACCATTTCTATTCAACATTGTCCTTGAAACACTAGTCAGAGCAATCAGAGACCAAAGAAATTAAAGGGATATGAATAAGAGAAGAGGATCTCAAGGTGTCACTATTTGCCAAAGACATGATTCTATATATAGAGGATCTAAAAAACTCCACTAGAAAACTTCTAGAACTAATAAATTAATTCAGCAAAGCAGCAAGTTATAAAACAAACATGCATAAATCTAATGCATTTCTATTCATATCCTATAAAAGGTAACTTAGAAAAACCTATGAAAGGGATGTAGGAAAACCACTCCATTCACTATAGACTAAAAATATAAAAAATAAGCACTTGGGAATAAATCTAACAAAAGAAGTAAAGGACCTCTATAATGAGAACTACAGAACACTAAAGAAAGAAATTGCAGAAAACATTAGAAGATGGAAAGATGTCCCATGTTCTCAGATAGGCAGAATTAATATTGTGAAAATGGCCATTCTACCAAAGGCAGTATGCAGATTCAATGCAATTCCAATTAAAGTCCCAATGATGTTTCTCATAGAAATAGAGAAGACAATCATTAACTTCATCTGGAAGAATAAGAGACATCAAAACAATCCTGAGCAGGAAAAGTGAAGCAGAAGGTATCACAATATTAGACCGTAAACTATATACAGAGCAATAGTAACAAAAATGGCATGGTGTCAGCACCAAATTAGACCAGCAGACCAATGGTACAGAATATAGGACACAGAGACAAACTGACATAAATACAGTTACCTCATACTAGAATAAGGAACCAAAAACATACAATGGAGAAAATATAACTTGTTCAACAAATGGTGCTGGGAAAACTGGAAATCCATATGCAGCAAAATCAATTTAAACTTTTTTCTCTCATTCTCCACAAAACTCAACTGAAAATGGATAAAGGACTTAGAAATTAGACTAGAGACCCTGCACCAAATAGAAGACAAAGTAGGCCAAAATCTTCATCATGTTGGCTTAGGATCAGACTTCCTTAACAAGACTCCCAAAGCACAAGAAATCAAAGCAAGAATCTATAAATGGAATGGATTAAAACATAAAAAGCCTTGTCTCAGCAAAGGTTACAATCAATAATGTGAAAAGAGACCTACAGAGTGGGAGAAATCTTTTCCACAGGCACTTCAGAGAGAGCACTAATCTCCAAATTTATAAAAAACTTACATAATTTTACACCAAAAATACAAAGAACCAAATCAATGAATGGGCAAAGGAACTGACAGACACTTTACAGAAGATACAGGTGACTAATAGATATATGAAAAAAGTGTTCAACATTTCTTGTAATTAGAGAAATGCAAATTATTTCAAACACCAAAATAGAAGAAATCATCAAAAACCTACCACCCAAGAAAAGCTTAGGTACAGATGGAATCACAGCTGAATTCTATAAGACCTTTTAAAGAAGAACTAATAGCAATACTCCTCAAAGTATAATACTCCAAGATTTTACCTTATTCCAATTAGAATGGCTAATATCTAGAACATAAGCAATAGTAAATATTGGTGTGAATGTGGGGGGAAAGGCACACTTACATTTATGGTGGAGTTGCAAATTGGTGCAGCCTCTCTGGAAAGTAGTATGGAGATTCCTCAGAAAACTTGGAATAGACCCACCATTTGACCAAGTTTTTCCACTCCTTGATTTATACCCAGAGGACTTAAAATTAGCATAGTACAGTAACACAGCCACATCAATGTTCATAGCAGCTCATTTCAAAATAGCTAGATTGTGGAAAATGCCTAGATAACATTCCACAGATGAATAGGTAAAGAAAACATGGTATATATACAAAATAGAATATTATTCAGTCATAGTCAATAATATTATGTCATTTGCAGATAAATGATCAAATCAGAAAATATCATGCTAAGTGAAATAAGCGATTCCCAAAAAACTAAAGACTGAATTATTTCCCTGTTAAGGGGATGATGATATATAATGGAGATGGGAGCACGAGGGAAGAAAGAACAATAGAGAAACTTTACATTATGTACAGGGAAATGAGAGGGAGGCAGCTATAAAAAATGGTGGAATGAGACAGACATCATTACCTATGTTAATGGAATGGTTTAAATGTACATTGTGCACAACCATAGAAATGAAAAGATGTAGCCCATTTGTGTACAATGAATCAAAATGCAGTATTTGAGATTAATAAAATAATATTTTAAAATGTCCAATATTTTTCTTAATATAGAAATAGAAGAAGTAGTCATTTAATAATAATTTCTCCTTTTGACTTGCTAGAGAGTTATAAATAACTGAAAGGTAATTGCCTGTAAATTTTTCCTGGTTTCCCTTGAAGTTTATTACTAATATTGAGGTAGGATAGCACAGTGAAGTACCATAAGTGAAAAAGAATAAAGCAGGTGTCCTTGTTCTTGGTGAATAATACATTGCCTTCCTTCTATATTGGAATCTATATTGTACTGGAACCAAAAACGTGGTCTCCCTTGGCTTCACTGCCCTCCCTCTGTGTACTTACTTGTAGATAGAACATAATCACCTTGTACCTGACTCTCTCTCAGCTTATATATTTCCTTGGACCTTTGGATTTCTGTGCTTATGGTAACTAAAATTTCTCAATAAGAATGATCTGTCCAGAAGCAGTAATCATAGAGGATACATGTATGTGTTCTTTTCATTAGTGTGGTTCATTGTCTTCTTGAATTTATTTATTAATCATAATTACTGGGACACAATCAATAAAATATTATGATTGTAGTAGCAGAGTATTCTAGGAAGGACCAGACTATCTTGAAAAATGATCCTGTCTGTGTGGGAGAAACATAATGGGGCTAGTTCTCCTTTGCCTCCCTTCTACCTCCTCCTAGAGGATGTTCCTACCTCAACATTGTCAAGGCTATCTATGCTAAGTGCAAGGCCAACATCTTTCTAATGAAGAAAAATTGAAAGCATTCCCTCTTAAAGCTAGAACAAGGCATTTTAATCCAAGTACAAAAAACAAAAACAAAAAAAAACCAAAAAAACAGAGATCCAAGATGGCGGCCTAGGGGGTGAATGCATCCCCAGTCGCTCCAGAACCAAGGAGTTAAGAAGGGGAGGCACTGAGAGACTCAGACTGAAATAGAGCCACAGGTGAGTCTGCCCACTGGGTAAAGCTCGGCCCAGGTGGCAGGCCCAGATAGAGGTGGCTTATCGGAGCCGGGCAGGGCAGCTAGAGTCTTCAACAGGCAGTCCTGCACACTCCGGTGGTGGGCCCCGCCCACACAGCCAGCTTCTTCAGGTTCCCGGAGCAGGCCCACTAGTGAGAGCCTTTCTGACCAGAACAAGCTCCAAGTCCTGGAGCCACTGAAGCACAGAGTACTCTGGCACACAAGCAGCTTCAAGGACCAGGATAGGGCAGCCAGAGACTTCCCCCGTAGCCTGGACCCCTGCGGTGGGAGGTGCCTTTCAAGGCTAGTTTCTCAGACCAGACCGCCCAGTGAGGGGTTTTCTACAGAGAACCAGCCACAAGCTCCCGAACCAATGGAGAGCTTCGATCCGCAAGCAGCCTCTGGGATCAGGGCAGGGCAGCCAGAGACCTCTTCAGGCAGCTCTGCCCACTCTGGCTGCAGGCTCTCTTCACGGGGTGATCCAAGATGGCGGCCTAGAGGGTGACTGCACCCCCAGTCGCTCCAGAACCCAGGAGTTAAGAAGGGGAGGCATTGAGAGACTTGGACTGAAATAGAGCCACAGGTGAGTCTGCCCACTGGGTAAAGCACGGCCCGGGTGGCAGGCCCAGATAGAGGTGGCTTATCAGAGCCGGGCAGGGCAGCTAGAGTCTTCCACAGGCAGCCCTGCGCACTCCGGCGGTGGGCTCCTCGCACACGGCCAGCTGAACGGTGCAGGCCCACAGTGAGAGCCTTTCTGCACAGAGCCAGCTCCAAACCGTGGAACCAGTAGGGGGCTAGGGGCAGTTTTCTTCAGATGCACTGCATTATCAGATTCCTCCAAGACATCAGGCTACTGAAGGCTGGGAGGTGATACACTGGAAATCTACCGGGACACTACAAGCCAATAGCGAAAAACTGCAATATCTCAGGGTCCCACTGACAGCTGACAAATATGAGAAAACAAGGGAAGAAAATGTCCCAAACAAACCTAGATACTACATCAATAAAACCCAATGACAGCACAGCAGAAGAAATGTCAGAAAGGGAGTTCAGGATGTACGTAATTAAAACGATCAGGGAAGCTAATGAGGAGATGAAAGAGCAAATGCAGGCATTGAAGGAAGAGATGAAAGAGCAAATGCAGGCATTAAATGATAACACCAATCAACAGTTAAAAGACCAAATACGGGAAGCAAGAGATCATTTCGTAAAGAGTTAGAGATACTGAAAAAAAAAAACAAACTGAAATACTTGAAATGAAGGAAACAATAAACCAAGTTAAAAACTCCATAGAAAGCATAACCAATAGGATAGAACCCATGGAAGACAGAACCTCAGACATTGAAGACAAATTATTTAATCTTGAAAGCAAAGTTGGCCAAACAGAAAAGATGGTAAGAAATCATGAACAGAATCTACAAGAATTATGGGATATCATGAAAAGGCCAAATTTAAGAATTATTGGGATTGAGGAAGGCTTAGAGAAACAAACCAAAGGAATGAACAATCTATTCAATGAAATAATATCAGAAAATTTCCCAAATCTGAAGAATGAAATGGAAAACCAAGTACAAGAGGTTTATAGAAATCCAAATATACAAAATTACAACAGACCCACACCAAGGTACATTATTATGAAAATACCTAACATACAAAATAAAGACAGAATTTTAAAGGTCATGAGAGAAAAGAATCAAATTACATTCAGAGGGAAACCAATAAGAATATCAGCAGATTTTTCAATCCAGACCCTAAAAGCTAGAAGGGCCTAGAACAACATATACCAAGCCCTGAAAGAAAACGGATGCCAACCAAGAATCTTATACCCAGCAAAACTTACCTTCAAATTTGACAATGAAATAAGATCCTTCCATGATAAACAAAAGCTAAAGGAATTTACAAAAAGAAAGCCAGCATTACAGAACATTCTCAGCAAAATATCCCATGAGGAAGAGATGAAAAACAACGATGCAAATCAGAAACGGGAGGCGCTAGCCTAAAGGAATAGCCAAATAAAGGAGAAACCAAATCATGTCAAAAACAAATATGAGTCAATTGACTGGGAATACAAATCATATCACAATAATAACCCTGAATGTTAATGGCCTGAATTCATCAGTCAAAAGTCACAGACTGGCAGACTGGATTAAAAAGAAAAATCCAACAATATGCTGCCTGCAAGAGACTCATCTCATAGAAAGAGACACCCATAGACTAAAGGTGAAAGGATGGGGAAAAACATACCATGCACACGGACACAGGGAAAAAGCTGGAGTATCCATCCTCATCTCAGATAATGTGGACTTCAAACCAAAACTAGTCAGAAGGGATAAAGAAGGACATTCTGCTTAAGGGAAGCATAAATCAGAAAGACATAACAATCATAAATATCTATGCCCCGAACATTGGCTCATCCACATACATCAAACAAATCCTTCTCAATTCCAGAAATCAAATAGACCACAACACAATAATACTAGGCGATTTTAACACACCTCTCTCACTACTGGATAGATCGTCCAAACAAAAATTGAATTAAGAAACCTTAGATCTCAACAACACAATCAACAATTTAGACTTAACGGACATATATAGAATATACCATCCAACAAAGAACGAATACACTTTTGTCTCAGCAGCACATGGATCCTTCTCTAAAATAGACCATATTTTATGCCACAAAGCTACTGTTAGCAAATACAAGAAGATAGAGATACTACCTTGTACTCTATCTGATCATAATGGATTGAAATTAGAAATAAATGACAGAATAAAAAACAGAAAGTTCTCCAATACCTGGAGGTTAAATAATACACTATTATATGATGAATGGATAACAGAAGACATCAGGAGGAAAATAAAAAATTCTTAGAAGTAAACGAGAACAAAGACACATCATATCAAAATCTCTGGGAAACTATGAAAGCAGTACTTAGAGGAAGATTTATTTCATGGGGCGCATTCAAAAAAAGAAGTAGAAATCAACAAATAAACGACTTAACACTACAGCTCGGAGCGCTAGAAAACGAAGAGCAGACCAATCCAAAAGTAGCAGAAGACAGGAAATAGTTAAAATCAGAGCTGAAATCAACGAAATCAAAACAAAAGAAATAATTGGAAAAATTAACAAAATAAATAGTTGGTTCTTTGAAAAAATAAATAAAATTGATAAACCCTTAGCCACACTAACAAAGAGAAAGAGGGAGAAAACTCAAATTACTAAAATTCGGAATGAACAAGGAAACATCACAACAGACACGAGTGAAATACAAAACATAATTAGAAGCTATTTCGAAAATCTATACTCCAACAAAACAGAATACCTCGAAGACATCAACAAATTTCTAGAGACATATGAATTACCTAAACTGAATGAGGAGGACATATACAACTTAAATAAACCAATTTCAAGCAATGAAATAGAAGAGGTCATCAAAAGCCTACCAACAAAGAAAAGTCCAGGACCAGATGGGTTCTCAGCCGAGTTCTACAAAACCTTTAAAGAAGAGCTCATTCCAATACTCCTCAAACTATTCCATGAAATAGAAGAGGAGGGAACCCTCCCAAACTCGTTCTATGAAGCCAATATCACCCTGATACCTAAACCAGACAGAGACACATCAAGGAAAGAAAATTTCAGACCAATATCCTTAATGAATATCAACGCAAAAATTCTCAACAAAATTTTAGCAAATCGCATACAAATATATATTAAAAAGATAGTGCACCACGATCAAGTGGGTTTTATCCCAGGGATGCAAGGTTGGTTCAACATTCGGAAATCAATAAGTGTCATACACCATATCAACAGACTTAAAGTTAAGAATCACATGATTATTTCAATAGATGCAGAAAAAGCATTCGATAAAATACAGCATCCCTTCATGCTCAAAACACTAGAAAAAATTGGGGTAGTGGGAACATTCCTTAACCTTATAAAGGCAATCTACGCTAAGCCCATGGCTAATATCATTCTAAATGGTGAAAAACTGAAAGCGTTCCCCCTAAAAACTGGAACAAGGCAGGGATGCCCTCTTTCACCACTTCTGTTCAACATCGTCCTTGAGACTCTAGCCAGAGCAATCAGACAAACCAAAGAAATTAAAGGTATACGAATAGGAAAAGAAGAACTCAAAGTATCCCTGTTCGCTGATGACATGAACATATATTTAGAGGAACCTGGAAATTCCACCAGAAAACTTTTAGAACTCATAAGTGAATTTAGTAAAGTAGCAGGTTACAAGATCAATGCTCATAAATCCAATGCATTTTTATACATAAGTGATGAATCTTCAGAAAGAGAAATTAGGAAAACGACCCCATTCACAATAGCATCGAAAGAAATAAAATACTTGGAAATCAATCTCACAAAAGAGGTGAAAGACCTCTACAATGAGAACTACAGAACACTAAAGAAAGAAATTAAAGAAAACCTTAGAAGATGGAAAAATCTTCCATGTTCCTGGATAGGCAGAATTAATATCGTCAAAATGGCTATACTACCTAAAGTGCTATACAGATTCAATGCAATTCCAATTAAAATCCCAATGATGTACCTTGCAGAAATAGAGCAAGAAATTATGAAATTCATCTGGAAGAATAGAAAACCTAGAATAGCTAAAGCAATCCTCAGTAGCAAGAGCGAAGCAGGGGGTATTGCAATACCAGATCTTCAACTCTACTACAAAGCAATAGTAACAAAAATGGCATGGTATTGTTACCAAAACAGACAGGTAGATCAATGGTACAGAATAGAGGACATGGACACAAACCCAAATAAATACAATTTTCTCATACTAGACAAAGGATCCAAAAATATGCAATGGAGAAAAGATAGCCTCTTCAACAAATGGTGCTGGGAAAACTGGAAACCATATGCAATAGAATGAAATTAAACCCCTATGTCTCACCCTACACAAAACTCAACTCAAAATGGATCAAGGACCTCGGAATCAGACCAGAGACTCTACATCTTATAGAAGAAAAAGTAGGTCCAAATCTTCAACATGTTGGCTTAGGATCAGACTTCCTTAACAGGACTCCCATAGCACAAGAAATAAAAGCAAGAATCAACAACTGGGATAGATTCAAACTAAAAAGCTTTCTCTCAGCAAAGGAAACTATCAGAAATGTGAAGAGAGAGCATACAGAGTGGGAGAATATCTTTGCCAACCATACCTCAGATAGAGCGCTAATTTCCAGAATCTATAAAGAACTCAAAAAACTCTACACGAAGAATACAAATAATCCAATCAACAAATGGGCTAAGGAAATGAACAGACACTTCAAAGAAGAAGATGTACAAGTAATCAAGATATATATGAAAAAATGTTCAACATCCCTAGTAATAAGGGAAATGCAAATCAAAACTACCCTAAGATTTCTTCTCACCCCAATTAGAATGGCGATTATCATGAATACAAGCAACAATAGGTGTTGGCGAGGATGTGGTGAAAAAGGAACCCTCATACATTGCTGGTGGGGTTGCAAATTAGTGCAACCACTCTGGAAAGCAGTGTGGAAATTCCTCAGAAAGCTTGGAATGGAAACACCATTTGACCCAGCTATCCCACTCCTTGGCCTATACCCAAAGGACTTAAAATCAGCATACTACAGAGATACAGCCACATCAATGTTCATTGCTGCTCAATTCACCATAGCCAGATTGTGGAACCAAGCTAGATGCCCTTCAGTTGAGGAATGGATAAAGAAACTGTGGCATATATATACAATGGAATATTACTCCACAATGAAGAATGATAAAATTATGGCATTTGTAGGCAAATGGATGAAATTGGAGAATATCATGCTAAGTGAGATAAGCCAATCTCAAAAAACTAAAGGACGAATGATCTCACTGATAAGCGGATGAGGACATATAATGGGGGGTGGGAGGGGTTAGCATTAGGTTTAGTGTTAGGTTTAGGGTTAGGGATAAGGAGAGCGGTAAGAATGAAGGAAAGAAGGACTGTATAGAGGGAAAAAAGGGGTGGGAGGGATGGGGGGAAGAATAAAAAAATAAACATCATTGCCCTATGTAAACGTATGATTACACAAATGATATTCCTTGACTCTATGTACAAATAGAGAAACAACATGTATCCCATTTGTTTACAATAATAAAAAAAAAAAGAAAAAAAAAAAAACAGTTCCCTGTGATAAGCAGAATCACAGCCTCTGGGACTGGAGTTCCATCCATGTGCTTCTCCTTTGCTGGCAATGGAAAAATATACCTAATTTTCATTTTTCTCAAAACCATGCCCTCAGGGCTTGGGTGAGGTTCAGTGGTAGAGGACATGCCTAGCATGTGTGAGGCACTGGGATTGATTCTCAGCACCACATAAATATAAATAAATACAAAGTATCATCCAAATATAAAAACATACATATTTTTAAAAAAAACAAAAATACCCTTTTTAGTAAATTGGCATTAGTGAAAAAGACTGAGCCTTCAGTAACATATGCCATTTTTGTGGGCAGCAGTTTACAGACAATGTGGGTAAAATCTGGAAGTGTGATTGTTAGATCATATGGTAACTTTATTAAGGATAAAACAGAATGCTCCTTCTCCAAAAGACTGTATTTGGCATCCCAGAAACAATCAAGGAGACTTCCTGTGCTTGGCAAATAAACAGTATTTGTCACTATTGGTTTTTTTTTTTCTTTTTTTTTTTGTGATTGTAAACCATTTGTGCATGGTTAATGGGGTTTTTTGTTAAAGACTTCTGTTTTGCCTAGACTCATACAAAGCCAACAAGACATTCAAATGTCTACTAACACAGGGCTCTAAGACTGGTCATATTGCCTCATGTGTGTACAAAAAAGCTCCTGAATGCAGGACCTGGATATAACTGTCAAGTCCTCTCTATGTTCTTGGCATTAAACTGTCAAAAATTACTACACAAATTGTTGAGAACAGGGTGATATCTGTGCAGCTAACTGTCTTAATCATCAGGATGCAGGTAGTTGTTACTGCACCCTCAAGAGCCAATACAGCAAAAACAGGACTGCTGGGCCCCTGTGCTTATCAAAGTTGTTAAGAGATATTTGTCTGAGGAATGTGCAGCTGCCTGGAAACCTTATCTATCAAGGACAGGGGGGCCTAGCCCTGACTCATCTCCTGCATAGTTTACCCCTTCCCTCCTCCCTTCTTCCTCTAGGACTGTTCAGTTCTGGAGGGACCCAGTGAGATTCAAATAGATTGGCAGGACCCAACCAGAGGAAGACTAATAATTAGCTGTTCAAATGTTAACCAATAACGTACAGGTCTTTGTGTGTGAATACTTGAAAATCTCTTAAATAGAAGGCTTTCTCACCCCTTGGAGCCACTCCCCATTCAGTCATTGCAATGGTCTGAGAGGCTGGTTATTGTCCAGGCTTGAGCTTGCAATAAAACCTCATTATGTGTCTTGCATTACTGTGTGTGCACTTTGACTCTCTGAGGATCAGTTGATATCGGGGACCAGTTGATATTGGACCCTAACAAAATCACCCTATTTTTAGTAGAATATGTGTACTCAGAAGGATGGTCACTTGGATTCAGAAGTTGTCCCTGAACTTGAGGCGTCCTGTCTAATGGAGGAAGCAAAAAACCCATGTGACCTTTTGCTGTGCTGACAGTAGACAATGATAATAAATTTTGAATCCCTTTGTTGCTGAGGTCTTACCAACACTGTTTCACCACCAGCAGCATGGTTACTTTAGGTAAGAAATGTTTGTACATTGGACAAAAGATCCTGGGAATCATGAAATGTTAAGAAATCTTTTAGGCACAGAATAGTATGATTCATCCTGGGGTAGTCAGTCTCACCTCTTGGTCAAGATTGATTTCTTTTTCTCTTTGAATTAACTCTATGCTTTGAATATGCAAGTTGCTAATGTGATTCAAATTTGACCTGTTTGAAGTGCACTGAAGTCTCATCTCTACCCCTGTTCTCTCTAGCCTCCCACTGCCCCTTGCATATGTTTAATTTATTTCAATATCTTTTTACTATTTCTTGTTCTGATAGGTGGCAAGAAAAGGGATACATCTCTTCCAGATATGAAAGAGAGGAAAGATGGTATTAGCTGAAATCCCAAGGCCAACTTCAGAGAAAAATGCATTTCTTAGACTAAAGAAACAACATAATTGGTTGTTTTTTCATATTTTGGGCAAGGAAGAACATAGTATATATCATAGGAGAAAAAAAAGAAAAATACTGTATTTCAAATAGCATCATCTTCATGAATCTAAGTCTATAAAATTATCATCCATAAAGTATAGTCAAGCATTTCACACTTTATTACTCAAGTCTCTTTAACACCCTGCAGGTGCTATTTTCCTATTGTTACAAAATCATGTCTGAATTATATAATAATTGTGGAGCTCCCACTGTACCTCAGTTTTCCTATCCATTCAGAACTACTATGTATTATTGAAAATGATTCTTGATTATAATCTCATCATGAGTTTTTTGTGGGAAAATATCTTACTTGTCTTTCTCATCTTGATTAAGTACCAGTTTAATATTGAAAATTTTCTAATTTTTGGTATATTAAATGTGAACATTGCATGATAGGAGCAATTTCCAACCTTCTCAAGAAATGAAACTCAATGGAGTAGGTGTACATATTTGTATATTATTTCAGTGCTGTCTTTATTCTGATTTATTTCTGAAACTAATGTTATGAATACACCAACTGAGTCAACATTGAAATCACTCACTCTAAGACACATTATTTCATCTGTGATCTTCCACTGATTTCAAATATGGTCCTGAGGAGTCTATGATGCTAAACTCAAATCACCTCATCTATAAAATGTGGACTGTCATATAACCTATATTCTATAACTATAATGTGTGAAAGAAGATGAATTACCACATATGGAAATTTTTCTGACATATATTGAGCTCTATAGAAATTTTCGCTATTATGTTTTAATTATGCAGTTCCTCAAATATGTGACTAGGGAGATATGTTTTTCTACTTTTAATAATACTTACTTCTGTTCTTCACTATCTTCCCCTTAGTGTGAATTAGCATGCACATATGAGATAGAATATTTTACACTTGGTCTTTTGAGTTTGGCTTATTTTGCTTACCACTGTATTCTCCAACTCCATCCATTTAACACACAATGCCATCATTTTATTCTTCTTCAAAGTTGAGTAATATTCCCTCATATGTATACACACAAACCACATTTTCTTTATCCATTCATCTGCTGAAGGATAACTAGTTTGGTTTCATAGTTTTAAATATTAAGAACTCAGCTTCTATAAATATTGATCAGACTGCATCACTCTAGTATGCTGACTTTAAGTCCTTTGGGTATAAACCAAGAATTAAGATATCTGGGTAAAATAGTGGTTTCATTTCAAGTTTTCTGAGGAATCTCCATTAGTTAAAGGGGAGTGAAGGGAGGGAAAGAGGTATGGGGTAATAGTTAAGAGTATGTTTATCATTGGTTTGACTCATCTACCTGAAATTCAGTGGTGTAATCATTAACACATTCATAAATATTCATAAATGTGATTTATTTGTGAATCCCTTATATGTAAAATATCAATCATAAGACTGAAATTTAACCAAACTCTAATGTAAAAATGTACTTTTAAATATTTTCCTTTATGTTTTCAAATGTACATTATTATTATGCATTCTCTAAAAACCCTAGGTTCACATAAAATTTGGTACCAACACTCACCATACAAGTACAGCTGATGTTCATTTTACATGAAAACAAACATGCTTAGTGAATGTTTACTTACATTTTGACTAATGTATCTGAAGTTTAAAAGTGCAATCTTTAATATTCTTACAGATATATATATGTGATTTAACTGTGCGTCTACCTCAGAGGAGAAGAAAACTATTTGTATGAATTATATTAAACAATCATGACAAAAATGTACATTCATATATGTTTTCCTCCATTTTTTCAGGCTTAAATTCTTATAAAGTTCATGTTTCCTGATATAAATTTTTACTTCTTAGCCACAAATTTAGTCCCAAGCAATATTCAATGCTAACCCTGTCACCTACACCTAAGGTTATTTTAAACATAAACATGAATACTAAGATGAATGGGTATGTGTACTCTGGTTTACACACCAGTAATTTAATGGTGTAATAATTAACCTTTTCTTATAATGCATATATGTGATTTACCTTTGTATTCCTCATGTCTAAAACAAGGTAATATATGACAGATATTAAACCAGACCTCATGGCAAAAAGTACTCTCATATGTGTTTTATACTTGTTTTTGTGCATTCATTCTTATGAATATTCATGTCTCTTGATAAAGCTTTTGGTACAATAACCTGAAACATAGTCCCACCCCAAAATTGCTACTACTCTAAATTTTTCCTAAACTCTAATCTTACTTTTCTTAAAATATAAATACTTATTTGAATGTTTAATGTTGTACTGTCATCAGTACCTGAAATTTAATAGAGTTATCACTGACATATTCATGTAAGTTTAAAACTGTCATTTACCTGTGCATAGACTATATCTAAAAATTGTACTAAATTTTTTTTTTTTGGCATTGCTGGGAATTGAACCCAGGGCCTTGTGCTTGACCAGCAAACACTCTATGAACTGAGCTATATCCCCAGTCTCTAAAAATTGTTCTCTTAATGGCTACATTTTTAAAAATTCTCAGAAAAAATGGATATTCATGTATATTTTTCCACAAGTTTTCACACATCCATTCTCATGATTCTTCCTGTTCCAGGATATGTCTATATATCCCTAATTCTAACCCTGAACCTACCAAAATTGTTCACTAATTCTATGCATTCCTGACACCTGGAGTTTATTTTACATGAAAATATACACACCTAGGTAAATCTTATAGGTATTTTTGTTAACTTACCTGTAATTTAACAGTGTACACATTAATACTCATATACCTTCACAACTGATATTTGATGTACATCTCATATATGTTTCTTTATCCATTCATCAATTGAAGGACATCTAGGTTGGTTAAGAAAGAGTCAAGAAACCAACAGAGATTATATCGCCACAGAAATTAATGTTTTTTTTTTTTTTTTGTGGTGCTGGGGATTGAACCCAGGACTCTGTACTTGCAAGGCAAGCACTTTACCAACTGAGCTATCTCCCCAGCCTGACATTAATGTAAATTAAATGTACTTTGTACATGATGTCTTTCATCCACTCTTATACTCAACATGTATCCAATTACACCTTTTTCATTTTCTAGACATAACACTAAATTCACCCCAAATTTGGGACTAATTCTTACACTTCCCAAAACCTGAAGTATACTCAATATAAAACCATACATATGTAGGTCAATGTTTATGTGTGTTTTGCCTGAAGAACCTTGATCTGGGTAATCATTAATGTATTATTTGTGTAAAATTATCATTTACCTGTGTATCCTTAATAGGTAAAATACATAAGTTTTCAATTAACATTAATTGAAATTCCCATGGAAAAGTGTGAATTCTCATATTTTCCTGCATGATTTCCTTTGTCCAGTCTTATGAATATTCATGTTTCCTCAAACACTTATAAAGTCCCTAAACCTAACTCTTGTCGACCCCAAATTTTGTACTAATTCTGAACATCCTGTACATTTGAAGGTCATTCAGTATTTAGGGGCTCTTTGGTTTATCAATTTGAAATTTATTGAGGTTTTCTTTAACAAATTAAAATATATGCATACATGTCAATTAATTGAACAAATCTTTTATGAATCACTTCATGGAAAATGAACTTAAAGTCTCAAGTTCATTTTCTATCCTATCACTAACTTTAAAGCAATATCTACAGCAAAACAAAATTCATTCATGTTTTTCTACAAGTTTTTATGTATACATTCTTATTAATATTCATGTTTCCTGATATACCTATTAATTCCCTAATCCTAAACCTAGCCCCAAATAATATTTGGTACAAACCCCAATCATACTCCTACAACTGAAGTTAAATTAACATGAAACCATACATACTTAGTTGAAGGTTTACAGGTATTTTGTCATACATGTATATTTAGTGGAGTAATCACTAATATATTCAAATATCTGCATATATGTCATTTACCTGAAAAATTTTCATATGCTAAAAAAATTAATAAGACTACTATTAAATCAATCTCCAAAGCAAAAAAATATATACAATGGTGCATATCGTCCTACATGTTTTCATGTGCACATCCTCCTGAATATTCATGTTTCCTAATATACCTAAATCTCCCTATTCCTAACCCAGCACATCCCAACTTTTGTACAAATATTCAACACAACTTGAGACCTTAAGTTCATTTTCCATGAAGTGATTCATAAATAGGTGTATGTTTATTATTGTTTTGACTCACATCACTGAAATATAATGATGTAATCATTATATTTGTACATATGTATCCAGGCCATTTAGTTGTGAATCCCTCGTAAGTAAAACATTATTTGTATGACTAACATTAAAAAGCACTCCATGTGCAAAAAATGTACATTCTTATGAGTTTTCCTTCATATTTTCACATGTACACTCTTATGAATATACATGCTTTCTGATATTCCTCCTCATTCCCTAACATATACCTAGTTCAATTTAAAATTTGATTCTAACCCTATATGTGCAAATACAGTTCAAGTTCATTTTACATAAAGCCAGGTATGCTGAGGTGAATATTTACAGACATTTTTGCTAATGTATATGAAATTTAATGGTGTAATGATTAGCATATTCTTACATATGTTTATATGTGATGTACCTGTGCACTGTCTCATGGGTAAAATTGTACTTGTATGATTAATATTAAACAATCTACATAATAAAATCTGTACATTCATGCATATTTTCCTACAAGCTTTTGCACAAACATTCTATGATTATTTATTTTTCCTGATATCTGTGTTCATTCTCTACCCCTAACCCTATCCCCATCCAAAATTTTTTAGGAATGTTAACCGAAAACCCTACAACTAAAGTTAATTTAACATGAAACCATAAGTACTGAGGGGAATGATAATGGGCATTACCTAGAATGTAATGGAGCAATCATGAATATATTCAAATATTTGCATGGGAGTGACTTAGAAAACAATTACTCTGAAAGTTTAAGAACAAGGGGAAAAGGTGGGAGAAAGCTAAACCTAATACAAAGAACCCCAGAATTCATGGAAACTGCCCATAAAATCTTTAAAGAGGCAGTTATGACTGATTGGAAACAGCTATGCAGAGCAGTGTTATCTGGAGGACAATATCTGAATTGGAGGGCTCAGTGGCAAGAAATAGCTGTTGAAACTGCTTGCAGAAATGCAGTAGCAAGGTTTTCTGATAGAAATGTTGATATGTTAACGAGAAGGCCAATATGCTTCAATAGATAATCAAAATCAATATAAGCCTGGAGTGTATTGACAAACCTAAGGCCCCTCAACCTCCAGGTCTTTGCCCAAAGTGTAGGAAAGGAAAACATTGAGCTAATGAGTGCAGTGCAAATTAGTTACTGATGTTGAGGGCAAGATGTTACCAAATCATTTAAGAAACAGGGCATAGGGCTCTTCGACTCAAGGCTCACAAATGTACGGAGCCTTAGAGGGGAACAGTGTTAGATCACGAATTCAGATGGTTCCTTGACACAATCCTTTCCTAAGGCCCTGAATGTTTCTCCTAATGGTGCTGCTGCAATAGTGACTCACCAAGATACTATTATTCAGATTACATCTCAAAAATTGGCTCAGTTGGTGGAAATGGAAGCAGTTGTTATAGCCTTTGTAGAGTTTAAGGAGCAACAGATCTTTTTGCTGATAGTGATTGCATCACTCGGGTGATTCCCAATTTAGAATTGGCTGGACCCATAGCCCCTCATAAGCTGATTAAGCCACTCAGATGGTTTTCTGAACCTATTACTATATAAGGCCACACTAACAGTAGTACAAACACACAAACAATACAAAATACACACATTCTGGAGCTCCTTTATCATCCTCTTTATATTTCATCACCTGGTCAGCTATCCTGAGTGCCTAAATGCCTTAGATAGACAGGGCCTCATCTTTTTCTCAGTAAAGCAAGCTGCTTATTTTCATCCTGAGTAACTCACTTTCTAATCCCTCATGTTGGTGCCTCACTTTTAAGGAGGGTCTGTAAGTAAAGGGAAGTGCACTGATCAAAAGGATAATGGAGGTAGTACTGAAATATATAGAGAGGGTGAAATGATTGTTTTTTCATATACTCCTGTGAGCCTAGCTCTTTCTTTTCTTTTTGTGACTTCTAGTGGGAACCTCTCTAGACAGTTATCATCACAGATCACACAACAATGGACAGATAGATTTGATGAGCAAGTAACAAAGCTTCGACAAAAATCCTCACCATAAATGCCACTAAGGTGGAAGTCAAACCGGGAGGACTTATCACAGGAGCATTAGATGGGCTAGCACAATTTGGTACCAAATTTGGGGGACTCTTAAATTTTACACTAATAAGCTTGGGTATGCTTGTGTTAATTCTATTCTACATCTACAAATGCCTCAATGCCAGTCAGCAGGCTCATAATGTGATCATAAAATAGGCCATGGCTTCCCTTGAAGAGGAACAATCTCCCAACATATGGCTTAGCATGCTGGATTGGTAGTCAGAGACAGGTAACCATGGGAAAACACTGTACCAACATAAGAGAGAAGGGCCAATTCCACTTTGGTATCCTTTGGTGACAGGTAAGGACAGGATGTTGATTCCCAAGGACCTAAGACAGACACGATCCATGCCAGCTTCATTATCATTTCATATAAGGAAGGGGGAATTGTTGGGGGCTGTGCAATGTAGGCTGTGTCGGGATGACACCTGGCAGCCAGCTGGAGGTTGTTTTGATCACATCAGCAGTGAGGAGGTTAATTAACATAAGCACACTCAGGTGATTTATCATTGGCCGTATTCAAGTGAGTCCATGCACACAACGTGTGCACAGGTGTTTCCGAGTGCTCCTGCTCGTGCCTGCTCATTTTAACCTTTGCTGTGATAGGGCAGCTGGCTCCTCGCCTGATCTCAACTAGTGTGGCCCTGCCCTCTGCCTCCTGGAGGGAATATAAGCGGGCAGTAGGTAGAAGAAAAAGGGCAGCAGCTAGCAGAGAGAAGAAGCGGCAAGCAGTAAGCAGCAGGCAGTGGCAATAGGCAGATTGTATTGCAGAGAACTAAGAACACACCTCTAGGTCATAGATCACAGATAGATAGCACCTAGTTCACAGGATGCAGGACGTGCCTCTAAGAAGTAGCAGAATGCTAAGAAGAAATAGATCTCTGATAAGTGTAGAAGCCTGACTTTCTCTAAAACTTTCTCTATAAGCAAAGCCTATCTTTCTCTCAAAGCTTCTCTTCTTCTCAAAGCCTCTTTTTACTCTATAGGCTAGAGGACAAGCAAACAAGCAAGAAAGCAGCGCACTAAAGAGAAAGACAGTAGAAGTAGCTCAGTATTCCAGTTCACCTCTGATAAATACCCACGCAATTGTTGCCGCGGGCGGCCACAATAGCTCAAGCTCAATTTACATGAAACCAAGCATGATTAGGTGAATATGCACAGATGTTTTTGCTCATGTATCTAAAATTTAATGGTGCAATCTTTAACATACTCTTATATATGCAAATTTGTCATTCACCTGTGCAACAACATCATGGGTAAAAAACGTGCCTGTATAACAAATATTAAACAATTCACATGGCAAAATATGTAAATTCACATAGATTTTTCTCCATATTCTTAGACTTACATGCTTAGAATTTCCTCTTTTCTGACACACATATTTATTTCTTAAATCTAAACTTTTCATCAACCAATATTCAGTGCTAAACCTTACTCTCCTTTACACATAAGGATGTTTTATATATAACCATACTAACTAAGGTAAGTGTATAAGATTACTTTGCCTTGTGGACTTGAAATTTAATTGTGTAAAAATTAAACTATTTATATATATATTATATATAATGTTCATATTATTTATTTATATTATACATATATATATATACATTTTATATATGTCATTTACAAGTACATTCCTCATATCTAAAACAAGGTAAATCAGTCATTTGTCTGATATTAAACTAATTTCTATGGCAAAAATGTACTTTCTTATATTTTCTCCTATGTGTTTTATTGCTTCCATTCTTATGAAAATTCACATCTCTTTATATGACTTTACTTACCCTAACCCAAAACCTAGTCCCACTCAAACACTGTTGCTACAGTAAGTGTTCCCTACACACTAATCTCACATTTCATGAACTATACATACTTAGTTTAAGGTTTAACATCATATTGCATTAGGTACCTGAAATTTAATGGAGTAAGTATTAACATATTCATATAAGTGCAAAATTGTCATTTGCCATTAAATTCCCACTATCTTAAAATAGTACTAATATGGCCCAAATTAAAATCCCCATTACTTAGACCTGAATCCCTTCACCAAAAAGAAGAAAAAGTAGGCCCAAATCTCCATCATGTTGGCTTCGGACCACACTTCCTTAACAAGACCCCCATAGCACAAGAAATAAAAGCAAGAATCAATAAAAGGGATAGATTCAAACTCAAAAATTTTTTCTCAGCACAGGAAACAATTAATAATGTGAAAAGAGAGCCTATAGAATGGGAGAAAATCTTTTCCACACACACTTCAGACAGAGCACTCATCTCCAAAGTTTATAAAGAATGTAAAATATTTACACCCATAATACAAAGAACTCAAACAATAAATGTGCTAAGGAAATGGGCAGATACTTCACAGAAGAAGATATACAAGTAATCAAGAAATATATAAAAAAAGTGTCCATCATCCCTAGTAATTAGAGAAATGTACATTAAAAGCACCCTAAGATTTTATCTAACTCCAATTAGAATGACTATTATCAAGAACACAATCAATAATAAGTGTTGGCATGAATGTGGGAAAAAAGGCACACTTGTACGTTGCTGGTGGAGTTGCAAATTGGTGCTGCCACACTGGAAAGCAGTATGGAGATTTCTCAGAAAACTTGGAATGGACCACCATTTGACCCAGCTATCCCACTCCTCAGTTTATATCCCAAATACTTAAAATCAGCATAGTAGAGTGATGCAGCCCCATTAATGTTCATAGCAGCTCAATTCACAATAGATTGTGGAACCAACATAGATGCCCTTCAACTGACAAATGGATAAAGAAATTGTGGTATATATACACAATGGAATATTACTCAGTCATAAAGAAGAATAAAATTATGACATTTTCTGGTAAATGGATGAAACTGGAAAATATGCTAAGTGAACTAGACCAAGCCCAAAAAATCAAAGGCCAAAAGTTTTCTCTGATAAGTGCATGACAATGTATAATGAGGGATTGATGGGGGGAAGAGAACAATGAAGAAACTTTGGATGGTGTAGAGAAAAAAAGGGAGTGGGAGGGGGTGGGGATGAAAAAAAGTAGAATGAAACAGAAAGTATTGCCCTATGTATATGTATGATTACATGAATGGTGTGAATCTACATAATGTACAACCATAGAAATGAAAAGTTGTACCCCAATTGTGTACAATGAATCAAAATGTTTGTAAATATAAAATGTATTTTAATTAAAAAATTCCCATGACAATTAATTGATATTTATAAATTTCCTTTAATTTTTCATGCATCTATTCTCATGAATATTCTTGTTGATTGATATGACCACTAATTCCCTAACCCTAACCGCATCAAAATCACATACTAACTCACCATTTTGTACAACTGAAATACATTTTACATGCAAACATATGAATTTAGGTAAAAGTTCATGGGCATTTTTGCCTATGTACCTGTAAGATAATGGTGATCAATAGCTTCATAATATGTTCTTACATGTCATTTTCCTGTGCATCCATCAAATATATAAAAAAATTAATTATAGAACTAATAGTAATTATATTGCAGTGTAATTAAAGAAATTCATATATATTTTTTGACTTTTTTTTGCATTCATTCTAATGATTATGTATGTTTGCTAATATACCATTTCATATCCTAAATCTACCCCTACAGCAACCCAAAATTTGGGAGTAACCCTTATTGTTCCCTACACCTGAAAATAATTTTACACATAGCCTCATATACTTAGCTGAATGTTTATGGAAATATTGCTTGAAATACTTGATAGTTATTGGTGCAATCATTATATGTGTGCAAAAATATCACTTAACTCTGCATCCTTCATGGGAAAAATTTACATGAACAACTAACATTTAACCACTTCATTTGTGACTGCAAGACCAATGTGATTCTACAATGTGAACAGTCTGAAAAATGTGAAATTATATTCCAATTATGCTTGATTTATCAAAATGAATAAATGCATTGTACTAACATATATAACTAATTAGAAGTTAATGAATTCATAAAAATTCTCATGTAAATATGTGCATTAAATTATGCTGTTTTTAAATGTTTTCTTGGTTCATTCTTATGAATATTAAAGTTTCTTCATGTACGTATTAATTCTTAAACTTACCCCTAGTCACAACCAACATTTTTTACTAATGCTAAACTCACACACATCAAAAGGTCATTTGTATATGAAACCACATATTGTTTGCTATATTTTATGAGTTTTTGGGCTTAATGACCTGAAATTTAATGAGGTAATCATGAACACATTCATACATATTTGACATTTACCTATGTAACCTTATGAGTAAAAATTAAACTTCTATGAATAATGTTAAACAAAATCCCCCAGTAAGAAATACACATTAATATATGCTTTTCTACATTTATTCAGGCACACATTCTTATGAATATTCATGTTCCAGTCATATATACACATTCCCTAACCCTAGCTTCACCAAAAATTTTTTACCAACCATAAACTTACACCTCCACTATAGATGTTTTGAGATGAGGGTCTGCTGAGTGTGAGGACATCGATGCCTACCTACTGCACTCAGACATCAGAGACCAATTTCTGAAGGAATAGATCTAATTTACTTAGAATTGTACAAGAAATATATAGGCACATTATCCAATCAGGTTAACACGCTTGTTAAAGCATAACAGAATCAGCCTATAGGTGAACTATAGGTTGAAGTGTGTAAACAAACCAAGTGTGCCCAAATAATCCTGCCCAGCAACAAGTCTGAGACAATGGACTGGGGGGATGGTAAGCTCCAGCACACAGTATGAGGCAAGGCAGCACGGGTGAGCTCATATCACATCTTACTGGGATGCTTCATAAGCGAGGCCTCCCATCAGCTCTTAACTCAGCCTCAGCAGTTGCAAAGACCTTCATTCCATGGCGATTCTTTACCATTACCTCAGTTTCTCTGTTCAGACTGTTTGTCTTCTTAGACCATGGTGTCAGCAACTGCTGTCAGATAAGCTTGAGGAATGTTCCCTACACTACACCTCAAACTAATTTTAAATAACAGTATACACCTAGATGAATATTGACAAGTGTTGGGTTTACATACCTACTGTTGAACTACATAATGATTAACGTATACAAATATGTGCTATATAATATTTAACTATGCATTGCTCATATCCCTCATATACAATAAAATATTTGTATAACTAACATTACACAAATTCCCATGCAAAACCCAGAAGATTACTTATGTTTTCCTACATGTTTCCATGCATACATTCTATATATGTTTCCTGATTCACCTGTTTATTCTCTAACCCTTATCCTTAGCTCATAAACCTTGAACTTAGTCCAAATAAACTCTAGCAACTGAAGTTCATTTTATATGAATATTTACAAACAAACATTACTATTTTTGAGGATTTTGATTTATACACCTGAAATTTAATGGTATGATCATCAACATATTCATATATATGCATACATGCTATTTACTTGGTTTTCATGGATAGGTATGATCGCCCACTGCCCGCAGGGACAATCACAACGCCTACGCTCTTCTTGATCACAGGAACCAAAAGGAGTTTATTCCACAAGTCTCAGACTTATATTGAGAACATCAGCCTATCAGAGAGTAGACTATCAGGAAAGTCAGCCTATCAAGGAATAGTCTCCAGGCAGATACCAGGATTGCCTCATGTACAACAGCCAACCAGAGTTACTTCCTAAAACTTGTATGAGTGCAGCTATGTCTGGCAAGCTGCCAGGCGCCATCTTAGAGATCAGGCCACGGTGTGGCTCTGGGGTCCTCAAAGCCCGCCCCTGACAGATAGGTTAAAAACACATTCATACAACTAATACTAAGTTAATTTTCACAGCAAGAAATTTACACACATATGTTTTCCCTTGTGAATTCTTATCAATATTGTTTTGTACTGATATATCTATTTTTCTCACTGTGACAGTGGCAAAAACCAAATTTTTTTATTTAACATCCATGGACTACAACACCTGGAACTCATTTTACATGAAACCATGCATAATTAGGTGAATGTTTATGAGTGTTATAGTTTTTGTGCCTGAAATTCAATGGAGCAATCATTAAAATACTTGTATACATGAGTACATGTCACTCACAGTACATCCATTATATGTAAAAAAGTACATGTAAGTCTAACATTAAATCAATCCACATAGTAAAATATGTACATTTGTATAGGTTACCTCCTGTTTTCACATGTACATTATTATGAATATTCCTATTTCCTGACACCTCTTCATTTCTTACCATAATTGTAGCTCCTCAAAATTTAGTATAAATCCAAAAATTACCCTTACCAATGAAGTTCATTTCACATATAGTGATACATATTTAGGTGTACTGTTATCATTGTTTTGGCTCACATACATGAATTTTCATGGTGTAATACTTAAAACATTCATATATATTCACATATGCAAAGAACTTGTGAAACACTCATATGTAAAAATTATTCTTAGTACTATCTTTAAACATTTCTAATGGAAAAAATACATTCATATGATTTTTTCCTTATGTTTTTACAAGTACATTTTTATGAATAAACATGTTTACTAATGTACCTATTCATTCCCTAACAAAAAGAAAGTTCCAAATAAATTTTGGTACCAGTCTTAATGGTACACCTACAATTAATTTCATTTTAGATGAAGCCAACTATTCTTAGAAAAATATTTGCTGGTGCTTTGGCTAATAAATTTTAAATTTAAATGTGTAATCATTAACATTCTTATATACATATATGGGCCATTTACATGTCAAACACACTATTGGTTTAAAAACTATTTCTATGACAAATATTCAAAAATTGCCAGCAAAAATGTGTACTCATATTTGTTTTTCTCCATGTTTTCAGGCTTATAATCATGAATTTTTTGTTTTCTGATATACCTATTTGTTTCTTAACCCTAACCTAAACACCAGGCAACATTTGGCACTAACCCTAAATGTTCCCTATGATTGAGTTCATTTTACATATAACCATACATATTAAGTTGAATGTATATGAGTGTTTTGGCTTGCTTAATAGAATTTTAATGGGGTAACAATTAATCTATTTATATATATGCTTATAAACCATTTATCTCTGCATTCCTCATTTCTAAAATAATATATGACATATATTAAAACAATCCTATGGACAAAAAATGTACTTTCTTATTCGTATTGCTACATTTTTTTACATCCATTCTTACAAATATTTATGTCTCTTGAGATAATTTTTTTTCCTAACCTGAAACCTAGTACCATTCGAACATTTTGGTACTACCTTAACAATGTCCCATGCACCAAGCTCACTTTTGAAGAAGCCATACATATTTAATTCAATGTTTGCCATCATGTTGCCTTGAGAACCTAAAATTTAATGGAATAATTGTTAACATTCATATAAGGGAAAAATGTCCTTTACTTCTGCATCAGCCATATCTAAAATTGTACTTGTATCACTCATATAAAAAGTCCCTATGTCAAAATTCAATATTCACATATATTTTCCTACAAGTTTTGACACATCCATTTTCATATATATTCCCATTTCCTGATATGCCTATTAATCCCCTAAACCTAACCCTGAACCCACTATATTTGATTACTAACTCTAACCTGAAACATATTTTATTGGAAACCATACATTCTTAGGTAACTACAGGTGGACAATTTTGCTTATGTACCTGTAATTTAATGCTGTAATCATTATTTTTATATGTTCATTGATGTCATTTACCTGTGCATCCTCATATGTTAAAAAAGGTACTCTTAGAACTAATAGGAAAGGAAAAAACTGGACATTAATGTAATTCATATATGTATTCTATATGTTTTCTTACATTCATGTTTATAATTATACATGTTCCCCAAAATATTTTTAATATCCTAAATCTAACCCTAGACACAACAAATATTTAATGAAACCCCTTATTTTTCCTTGAACCTGAAGTAATTTTTACATGAAATCATGTATACTTAGATGATGATTTAATTTTTTTTTTTTTCTGATATACCTGATTTTGAAAGGTGTAGTTTTTGGCAAATTTGTATGAGTGCAAAGATGTCATTTACATGTGCTTGCCTAGGTAAAACTCAATTTTTCAACTAACATTAAGGCAGATCACACGGAAAAAATTCTGCATTCATGTTTGTGTATTTTCAAGTGTCAATTCTTATGAAGATTCACGTGTCCTCATTCACATATTACTTCCTTCTCACCCATAGACCCACCCCAAATTTTGTACCAAGTCTAACACTTCTCTTCACATCAAGGTCATTTTGCAAGAATCCATACATTGCTAGTTAGTATTTGTGGACATTTTGTTTTATTGACCTGAAATGTATTGATATGATCATTTCCACATTTGTATGTATGCATATTTGTAATTTAACTGTACAACCCTGTTGGGTAAAAATTTACTAATGCATCCAATATTAACCTAATATTGACAGCAAAAGTGTACATTTTTAGATATTGCTTTACAAGGTATCACACTTACATTCTAATGAATAGTCATGTTTCCTGATATATCTTTTCATTCCCTAACTCCAAACCTATCCATACCCACAATTTGGTACAAACCCTAATATGCTCCCCAAAAGAAGTTAATTTAACATGAAATCATACATATTTGGGTGAATGTTTATGGGCACTTTGGTATACATTTCTGAAATTTAATGGAGCAATGATTTATATATATGAATATATGCATATCTGCCATTTACCTTCACATCCCTAATATGTTAAAAAAAAGTATTTGTATCACTTACATTAATTCAGTTTCTATACCAAAAGTGCACAATCCTACATATTTTCCTACATGTACTCGTGCATGAATTCTCATGATTATTTATGCTTTCTGGTACTTTATTCCCTAACCTTAACTCTAGTCCCACCCAAACTTCATTAAATTTCTAAACTTACATCTAGACCTAAAGTTAATTTTAAATAAAATGATACACTTAGAGGAACACTGACAGGACTTTTGTTTATATACCTAACATTAACTAAGTAATAATAAACATTTCCAAATATATGCATATGAAACTTTTAATTTGTATCCCTCATATGTAATAATATTATGGTAATTTCATAGCAAAAGTATTCATATAAATAATAATACAAGAATTCCATAGCCAAAAATGAATATTCACAAGTTTTCTGACATGTTTTCAAGCATTTCTATTCATTCTGCTCTACCTATTTACTCTCTAACCCTTACACTATCCCATCAAAAAGTTTGAAATGAAACCTAAAAGGAAACCTGCAAATGAAGCTCATTTTATGTGAAAGTACACATATTTATGTTACTGTTTTCAAGAATTTTGGGCTTACATACCTGGTATATAATGGTGAAATGAGTAGCATATTTATATGTATGCACGTATTCAATTCAACTGTGATTCCCCATAGGTTAAAAACATATTCATAAAATGAACAATAAAACAATCACTAAGGCCAAAACTGTACACTTGTATATGATTTCCTATATATTTTCACTCATTATTTTTTAACAAATATCTTGTTTACTGATATACCTATTATTTCTCACACTAACCATACCACAAACAAAAATTTGTTAATAATCCTCACTGTATCCCCACACCCGAAGCCATTTTACATGTGACCATACATAAGTAGGTGAATGTTTATGCCTGTTATGGTTGTGGATTTGAATTTCAATGGAGTAATCATTAAAACATTTGTGTGTATGCTTATGTACCTGGTATTTTTGCATCCCTCTTATGTAAAAAAAAGTATTTGTAAAAATTACATTAGACAAATCCCTATGGTAAAAAATGTACATTCATGTTTTCTTCAATTTTTTCACATGTATATTCTTATAGATATTCATGTTTTCTGATATACCTGTTCATTACCTAACCCTAGTCCTGGAAAATTTAGCAAAATCCTAATATTAACTTTACAACTGAAGCTCATTTTTTTGTTCATTTTTTAATTCATTTTAATTTTTTTATTCTTTTTTCTCCTTAGTTATATAGGACAATAGAATGTATTTTGATTTATTGTGCACAAATTCAGTACAACCATTTATTTCTCTGATTGTACACAATGTCAAGTCACACCATTCATGTAATCACACATGTACATAGGGTAATGATGTCTCAATCCACCATCTTTCATTTTCCCTCATCACCTCCCCTTCCCTCATTTCTATCTATACAACCCAACATTTCTTCATTCTTCTCTTCCCTGATCCCCATTCCCCAACTATGTATCAGCATCCACCTATCAAACATACGATCTTTGGTGTTGGGAGATTGACTTATTTCACTTAGCATGGAATTCTCCAACTCCATCCATTTGCCTGCAATTGCCTTAAATTTTTCTTCTTTATGACTGAATAATAGTCCAATGTGTATATATACCACAGATTCTTCATTCCTTCATGTATTGAAGGGCATTTAAGTTTGTTCTACAAACTAGCTACTGAGAATTGAGCTGCTATAAATGATTTGGCTGTGTCAGTGTAGTAGGCTGATTTTAAGTCCTTTGGGTATTAATGAAGGAGTGGGAGAGCTGGATCAAATGATGTTTCTATTTCAAGATTTATGAGGGATTTTCATATAACTTTTCAGAGTGGATGCATCAATCTGTAATCTCACCAGTGTCATATGAGTGTACAATTTTCCACAAATCCACGCCAAAATTTATTGTTGCTTGTATTCTTGCTAATAGTCATTCTAATTGGAGTGAGATAAAATCTTCAGATAGTTTTGATTTGCATTGCTCTAATTACTAGATATTATTTTCATATATTTGCTGATTGATTGTGTATCTTGTTTTGTGAAGTGTCTGCTCAAACCCTTAGATCATTTACTGATTTGGTTATCTGCACTTTTGGTGTTAAGTTTTAGGAATTCTTTAAAAATTCTGGACATTACTGCTGTATCTGAAGTGCTGTGGTAAAAGTTTTCTCCCACTCTGTAGGCTCTTTCTATGCATTATTGATCATTTCCTGAGCTAAGAAAACACTTTATAATTTGAACCTATCCATATATTTATTCTTGCTTTCATTTCTTGTCCTTGGGGAGTCTTCTTAAAGATGTCTTGTCCTAAGTCACATCATGAATATTTTGGCCTACCTTTTCTTCTATTTGGTATAGGGTCTCTCTTCTAATTACTAGGTCCTTGATCCATTTTGAGTTGTGTTTTGTTCAGGGTGAGAGATAGTGGTTTAAATTCATTTTGATGCATATGGATTTCCACTTTTCCAAGCACTATTTAGTTAAGAGGTTATCTTTTCTCCATTACATGCTTTTGACTCCTTTGTCTAAAATGAGATAACTGCATGTGAGTTTATCTCTGTGTCTTCTACTCTTTATCATTGGTCTTCCTGTATACTTTGTGTCAATACCATGTCATTTTTGTTTCTATTGCTCTGTAGTAGGTTAATATGTGGTATTTTTATACCTCCTGCATCACTCTTCTGGCTAAAGATTGCTTTGGATATTCGGGGTCTCTTATTTTTTTCAAATGAATTTCATGATCACTTTCTCTATTTCTTTGAGGTAAATCATTGGAATTTTAATGGAATTTGCCCTGAATTTGTAGAGCAGTTTTGGTAGTATGGTCATTTTTACAATATTAATTCTGCCTGTCCAAGAAAAAGGGAGATTATTCCATCTTCTAAGGTTTTCTTTAATTTATTTCATTAGTGTTCTATAGTTTTCAGTGTAAAGGTCTTACACCTTTTTTTGTAGATTGAAGCTCATTTTACAAGAATTGAAACACACTTAGGTGTATGTTTACCATTGGTTGGGCTATATACTTGTATTTTCATGGTGTAATCCTTAAAACATTCATATTTATGCTTATATGCATTTACTAGTGAATTACTCATGTAAAAATTAATCATTGAATTAACATTAAAGTAATTATTAATGCAAAAATGTACATTTATGTGTTTTATGTACTGTTTACACATGTGCATTCTTACAAATGTGCATATTTGCTGACATTCTTTATTTAAACCTTGGTACTAACCCTCACATTACACCTACAACTAAGATCATTTTAAATGATATCAAACTTGCTTAGGTCTATGTTTACTGGTGTTTTTACTAATGTAACTGACATTTAATTGCATAATTATTAAAATAGGGCTGGGGAGATAGCTCAGTTTGTAGAGTGCTTGCCTTGCAAGCACAAGGCCCTGGTTTCGATCCCCAGCACCATAAAAAAAATCATTAAAATATTCTTTTATATGCATATATGTCAGTTTTCTCTGCAGCAAATTAATAGGTAAAAACAGTACTTTTATGACTAATACTAATGAGTCCACAGCAAAACTGTACATTCATATATGTTTTACTCCATGTTTCAGGTTTATATACTTAGGAACTTCCAGTTTTCTGGTAGAACTTTTTATTCCATAACACTAACTTTAGTTCTGACCAGCATTTGGCAGTAAGTAACCATAAATGCCCCATGCCTAAGGATATTTTACATATAACCATACATAGTTAGGTGAATACATATGAGTGCTTTGACTAACCAACTTGAAATTTAATCGTGTAGCAATTATCCTATTCATACATATGGATATAAGACATTTACATGTGCATTCCTCCTATCTAAAACAATGTAACTGTGTGACTAATATTAAATCAACCACCTGGGAACAATGTAGTTTCCTATGTGTTTTACTACATGTTTTCATGTGTCCATTTTATGAGTATTTATATATTTTCATATATTTCATACCCTATCCTGAACCCTAGCCCCATTGCAGAATTTGTACTATCCTCTTTCCTACACACTGAGCTCACGTTTTATCAAACCATTCATATGTAGGTGAATGCTAATTGTCTCATTGTCTTAATTACCTGAAATTTAACAGAGTAATCATTGGCTATTCATATAAGTGCAAAAATGACATTTACCAGTGCATCCCCCATATCTGAAAATATTACTCCTATGGCTCACATTACAAAAATCCCTATGACAAAAATGGATATTCATATGTGTTATCATAAAAGTTTTTACACAGTCATTCTTATGAATATTTTTGTTGATTGATTTGTCCTTTAATACCCTTATCCTAATCATGGACCCAGCCAAATTGTGTACTAACTCTAACCATTCCCTACACCTGACACTCATTTTATATGAAGTCATCTGGACTTAGGTGAATGTTCATGGACATTTTGCCAATGTACCTTTAATTTAATAGTGTAATATTTAATTTTTTATATGTTAATGTACGACATTTACCTGTTCATCCCTCATATATAACACATATTCATGCAACTAATATTACAAAAATCCCCATGAAAGTAAATGGATATCCATACATTTTTTCCTTCATATTTTCTTGAATACCTTCTACTCATGTTTTCTGATATTCCTACTTATTCCCTAATCCATAAACTAGCCCAACATAAAAATTGGGACTAACCTAAACACACCTATACAACTGTTCAATTTTAAATGAGGGCATATAAATTTATGTCACTGTTTTTCAGAGTTTTGGCTCTCATACCTGAAAATTAATGGTGAAATTGTCAACATATTCATATATATCATATATATATATATATATACATATTTCCCCATAGGTGATAACCATATTCACACATCTCATATCCAATTCCAGTGTCAAAAATGTGCACTGACATAAAACTTAGTAGATATTTTTACTTGTAAATTTTTACCAATATTCCTGTTTACTGACATACATATTTGTTTTCACCATAACCCTTCCAACAAAAAAAAAATTGTTACTGACAACTCCTGAAGTTTATTTTACATGAACCCATACATAGTTGGGTGAATGCTTATGGGTGTTTTGTTGTATGTACCTGATTTTTTAAGCAGTAATCATTAAAAAATGTTATATATGCATGTAAGTCAGTTAGTGCATCCCTAATAAGTAAAAAAAACAATGTAATTGTAATATTAACATTAAATCAATCCCCATTAAAGATTATACATTCATATACATTTTTCTTCTGTTGAAATGTGTACATCCTTATCAATATTTGTTTCTTGATGTACATTCCACATACCTAACCATAGTCACCCCAAGGTTAGTTAAATCCTTAAGTTACCATTACCCCTGAAGCTCATTTCACATGAAGTGAAACATACTTTGGTGCATGCTTATTGTTGGTTTGGCTATATACTTGAAATTTAATGGAATAATCATTAACACTTTCATATGTGTGCTTATATGCCAATTACTTGTGTATCTTGCATGTGAAAAAGATTATTCACAGTGCTAACTTTTTTTATTATTATTATTGTAAACAAATGGGATACATGTTGTTTCTCTGTTTGTACATGGCATAAAGGTATACCATTTGTGTAATCATAAATTTACAAAGGGTAATGTTTGATTCATTCTGTTATTTTTTTCCCTTCCCCCCTACCCCTCCCACCCCTCTTTTCCCTCTATACAGTCCTTCCTTCCTCCATTCTTGCCCCCTCCCTAAACCTAACTCTAACCCTAACACTAACCCCTCCCAAACCCCATTATGTGTCATCATCCACTTATTAGTGATATCATTCTTCCTTTGGTTTTTTGAGATTGGCTTATCTCACTTAGCATGATATGCTCCAGTTTCATCCATTTGCCTGCAAATACCATAATTTTGTCATTCTTTATGGCTGAGTAATATTCCATTGTATATATATACCACAGTTTCTTTATCCATTCATCAATTGAAGGACATCTAGGTTGGTCCCACAATCTGGATATTGTGAACTGAGCAGCTATGAACATTGATGTGGCTGTATCTCTGTAATATGCTGATTTTAAGTCCTTTGGGTATAGGCCAAGGAGTGGGATAGCTGGGTCAAATGGTGGTTCCATTCCAAGCTTTCTAAGGAGTCTCCATACTGCTTTCCAGAGTGGCTGCAAGAATTTGCAGCCCCGCCAGCAATGTACGAGTGTACCTTTCTCCCCACATCCTCGCCAACACCTCTTGTTGCTTGTGTTCTTGATAATCACCATTCTAATTGGGGTGAGATGGAATCTTAGGGTGGTTTTGATTTGCATTTCTCTTATTACTAGAGATGTTGAACATTTTTCCATATGTTTGTTGATTGCTTGTAGATCTTCTTCTGTGAAGTGTCTATTCATTTCCTTAGCCCATTTGTCAATTGGATTATTTGCATTCTTGGTGTAGAGTTTTTTGAGTTCTTTATAGATTCTGGAGATTAGTGCTCTATCTGAAGTATGATTGGCAAAGATTTTCTCCCACTCTGTAGGCTCTTTCTTCGCATTGCTGATAGTTTCCTTTGCTGAGAGAAAGCTTTTTAGTTTGAATCTATCCCAGTTATTAATTCTTGCTTTTATTTCTTGTGCTATGGGAGTCCGGTTGAGGAAGTCTAGTCTTAAGCCGACATGTTGAAGCTCTGGACCTACTTTTTCTTCTATAAGATGCAAGGTCTCTGGTCTGATTCTGAGATCCTTAATCCACTTTGAGTTTAGTTTCGTACATGGTGAGAGATATGGGTTTAGTTTCATTCTGTTACATATGGATTTCCAATTTTCCCACCACCATTTGTTGAAGAGGCTATCTTTCCTCCATTGCATATTTTTGGAACCTTTGTCTAATATGAGAAAATTGTATTTATTTGGGTTTGTGTCCATGTCCTCTATTCTGTACCATTGATCCACCTTTCTATTTTGGTACCAATACCATGCCGTTTTTGTTACTATTGCTTTGTAGTAGAGTTGAAGATCTGGTATTGCAATATCCCCTGCTTCACTCTTTCTGCCAAGGATTGCTTTAGCTATTCTGGGTTTTTTATTCTTCCAGATGAATGTTATAATTTCTTGCTCTATTTCTGTAAGGTACATCATTGGGATTTTAATTGGAATTGTATTGAATCTGTATAGCACTTTTGGGAGTATAGCCATTTTGACAATATTAATTCTTCCTATCCAAAAACATGGGATATCTTTCTATCTTCTAAGTTTTTCTTTGATTTCTTTCTTTAGTGTTCTGTAGTTCTCATTGTAGAGGTCTTTCACCTCTTTTGTGAGATTGATTCCCAAGTATTTTATTTTTTTCAAAGCTATTGTGAATGGGGTAGTTTTCCTAATTTCTCTTTCTGAAGATTCATCGCTTATGTATAAAAATGCCTTAGATTTATGTGCATTGATCTAATATCCCACTACTTTACTGAATTCACTTATGAGATCTAAAAGTTTTCTGGTGGAATTTCCTGGTTCCTCTAAGTATACAATCATATCATCAGCAAATAGGGATAGTTTGAGTTCTTCTTTTCCTATTCGTATACCTTTAATTTCTTTGGTCTGTCTAATTGCTCTGATTAGAGTTTCAAGGATGATATTGAATAGAAGTGGTGAAAGAGGGCATCCCCACCTTGTTCCAGTTTTTAGAGGGAATGCTTTCAGTTTTTCACCATTTAGAATAATATTAGCCATGGGCTTAGCGTAGATGGCCTTTACAATGTTAAGGAAAGTTCCCACTATCCCTATTTTTTCTAGTGTTTTGAGCATGAAGGGGTGCTGTATTTTATCAAATGCTTTTTCTGCATCTATCAAAATAATCATGTGATTCTTGACTTTAAGTCTATTGATATGGTGAATGACATTTATTGATTTCCTGATTTTGAACCAAGCTTACATCCCTGGGATGAAACCCAATTGATCGTGGTGCACTATCTTTTTAATATGTTTTTGTATGCAATTTGCTAAAATTTTGTTGAGAATTTTTGCGTCGATGTTCATTAAGGATATTGGTCTGAAGTTTTCTTTCCTCGATGTGTCTCTGTCTGGTTTAGGTATCAGGGTAATATTGGCTCCATAGAATGAGTTTGGGAGGATTCCCTCCTCTTCTATTTTATGGAATACTTTGAGAAGTATTGGAATGAGCTCTTCTTTAAAGGTTTTGTAGAACTCAGCTGAGAACCCATCTGGTCCTGGACTTTTCTTTGTTGGTAGGCTTTTGATGACTTCTTCTATTTCATTACTTGAAATTGGTCTATTTAAATTGTGTGTCCTCCTCGTTCAGTTTAAGCAATTCATATGTCTCTAGAAACCTGTTGATGTCTTCGAAATTTTCTATTTTGTTGGAGTATAGATTTTTAAAATAGCTTCTAATTATGTTTTGTATTTCAGTCGTGTCTGCTGTGATATTTCCTTGTTCATTCTGAATTTTAGTGATTTGGGTTTTCTCTCGTCTTCTCTTTGTTAATGTGGCTAAAGGTTTATCAATTTTGTTTATTTTTTTGAAGAACCAACTATTTATTTTGTCAAATTTTTGTATTGTTTCTTTTGTTTCAATTTCGTTGATTTCAGCTCTGAGTTTAACTCTTTCCTGTCTTCTACTACTTTTGGTGTTGGTCTGTTCTTCTTTTCTAGGACTTTGAGCTGTAGTGTTAGGTCGTTTATTTTTTGAGTTTTACTTCTTTTATTAAATTCGCTCCATGAAATAAATCTTCCTCTAAATACTGCTTTCATAGTGTCCCAGAGATTTTGATATGATGTTTCTTTGTTCTCATTTATCTCTAAGAATTTTTTAATTTCCTTCCTAATATCTTCTGTTATCCATTCATCATATAATAGCATATTGTTTAATCTCCAGGTGTTGGAGTAGTTTCTGTTTTTCACTGTTTCATTTATTTCTAACTTCAATTCATTATGATCTGAAAGAATACAAGGTAGTTTCTCTATCTTCTTGTATTTGCTCACATTAGCTTTGTGGCATAATATATGGTCTTTTATAGAAGGATCCATATGCTGCTGAGAAGAAAGTGTATTCACTCTTGGTTGGATGGTATATTCTATAAAAGTCTATTAAGTCTAAATTATTGCTTGTGTTATTGAGATCTATAGTTTCTTTGTTCAATTTTTGTTTGGAAGATCTGTCCAGTGGTGAGAGAGGCATGTTAAAATCACCTAGTAGTATTGTGCTATGGTATATTTGGTTTCTAAAATTGAGAAGGATTTGTTTAACATATATGGATGATCCACTGTTTGGGTCATAGATGTTTATGATTATTATATCTTGCTGGTTTATGCTTCCCTTAAGCAGTATGAAATGTCCTTCTTTATCCCTTCTGACTAACATTGGCTTGAAGTCCACATTATCTGAAAAGAGAATGGATACTCCAGCTTTTTTGCTGAGTCCATGTGCATGGAATGTTTTTCCCCATCCTTTCACCTTTAGTCTATGGGTATCTCTTTCTATGAGGTGAGTCTCTTGCAGGCAACATATTGTTGGATCTTTCTTTTTAATCCAATCTGCCAGCCTATGTCTTTTGATTGATGAATTCAGGCCATTAACATTCAGGGTTATTATTGAAATATGATTTGTATTCCCAGTCATTTGGTTCATATTTAAAATTTTTGACACATCTTGGTTCCTCCTTTATTTGACAGTACCTTTAGGATAATTCCTCCCTTTGCTGATTTGCTTCTTTGTGTTTTATCTCTTCCTCATGAAATATTTTGCTGAGAATGTTTTGTAATGCTGGCTTTCTTTTTGTAAATTCTTTTAGCTTTTGTTTTTCATTGAAAGATTTTATTTCATCATCAAATTTGAAGGTAAGTTTTGCTGGGTATAAGATTCTTGGTTGGCATTCATTTTCTTTCAGAGCTTGAAAAATGTTTTTCCAGGCCCTTCTAGCTTTTAGTGTCTGGATTGAAAAATCTGCTGATATCCATATTGGTTTTCCCCTGAATATAATTTGGTTCTTTTCTCTCACAGCCTTTAAAACTCTGTCTTTATTTTGTATGTTAGTTATTTTCATTATAATGTGCCTTGGTGTGGGTCTGTTGTAATTTTGTGTATTTGGAGTCCTATAAGCCTCTTGAACTTGATTTTCCATTTCATTCTTCAGATTTGGGAAATTTTCTGATATTATTTCATTGAATAGATTGTTCATTCCTTTGGTTTGTTTCTCTAAGCCTTCCTCAATCCCAATAATTCTCAAATTTGGCCTTTTCATGATATCCCATAGTTCTTGCAGATTCTGTTCATGATTTCTTACCATCTTCTCTGTTTGTTTAACTTTGTTTTCGAGGTTAAATATTTTGTCTTCAATATCTGAAGTTCTGTCTTCCAGGTGTTCTAGTCTATTGGTTATGCTTTCTATGGAGTTCTTAATTTGATTTATTGTTTCCTTCATTTCAATGATTTCTGTTTGTTTTTTTTTCAATATCTCCTACTCTTTATTGAAATGATCTTTTGCTTCCTGAATTTGCTCTTTTAACTGTCGATTGGTGCGATCATTCAATGCCTACATTTGCTCTTACATCTCATCGTTTGCTTCCCTAATCATTTTAATTATGTACATTCTGAACTCCCTTTCTGTCATTTCTTCTGCCATGCTGTCTTTGGATTCTATTGATGTAACATCTAGATTTGTTTGGGGCATTTTCTTCCCTTGTTTTCTCATATTGTTCAGGAATCAGTGGGTCATTAAGATATTGCAGATTTCCTCTATCGACTTATAATGTCCCTGAAGATTGCTAGTATATCCCCTCTTATCCTTCATTAACCTGAAGTCTTGGAGGAAGTTGATAATGCGGAGCTCCACAAAGAAGCTGCCTCTCTAGGGGTGGTGACCCTCAAGTGGCGTATATTCCCTGCTAGTGGTCAGAGGTGCCTCCACTTGTTGACCAATGGTCATCCAATGGGGAACTAGACTGTGGGCTGAGGCAAGGCCTGTTTGTGCCTGTGTCTCTGGTTTTACCGTACCTGTGTGAAAACCTCTCCTGGCAGGGAAGACTTACTCGGTGGGGATGTCTCGCTGGTCAGTTCCCCTCCTAAAGGTTCCCCTCAATCTATAGCTACTGCCTGGGCTGGGCTGTCTTCCTCTGCAATGTTCCCAGTGGCCCGGACCTACCTCCCGGGCTGGTGAGCCTCACCCTCCACAGGCTTGTCTCCTTATGCTGCCTCTCCCAGAGAATCTGCCTGCAGTCCTGAAAACTTCGCTCCGCCCCTAGGCGTGTCTCTGTGCGGCTCTTCCAGCAAGAAGCCACCTAGCTTCTGGGACCCTGCTCTGTACCTAATCGCCTGGCTATGCGGCCCCTCCTCTGAGCCGCTACCTGGAGCCCCATACAATAGCTCCGATACCCAGAGACCTGCCACACACCTCCTCCTCTGGACAGCTGCCCGGTTTCTGATGCAGTCACTAGGAGTTCAAGCAACTCACTATGCGTCTCCTCCTTCCGCCAACCGCCCATAGCCCTAGGCAGTCACTCCAAGCCCAAGTTACCCACCCTGTTCTTCCTCCTCCTCCTCCTTGGGGTTGCCTCCTGGGTGTTCAGGAGAGGTGGCTCCGAGACCAAGTGACCCACCTCGCTCCTCCTCCATGCAGGCCACCGGTGTTCAGGAGTGGTCGCTTTGAGTGCAATCAACTCACCACTCGCCTCCTCCTCTGGCAACCGCCTGTGTCTCTGATGCAGTCACTCCTAGACCAAGCGACCCACCGTGCTTCTCCTCTTCCTCCAGGCAACCCCCTGGTGTTCAGAAGCGGTTGTTCTGAGTCTAAACCGCTTTCGATGCAGCTCCTCCTCTGGCAACTGCCTGTAGCTCTGATGCAGTCACTCCTAGACCAAGTGACCCGCCGTGCTCCTCCTCTTCCTCCAGGCAGCCCCCCGGTGTTCAGAAGTGATCATTCTGAGTCTAAACAGCTCACCACTCAGCTCCTCCTCAGGCAGCCACTTGGAGCCCCAGTGGTTGCTGTCAGTCCAAGCGCTGTGCTGAGCCGCCTCCTCTACCTTGATCCCAGTTGTCCGTGTTTACCGCTCCAGCGGAGGGAGGGGCATCTCACAGAGCAACTCTACTTCACAAAGTTCCCTGCGTTCTGGGGCTACCACCCCAACCGGGATGCCTCCCCAACAGGAGAGACTCACCCAGCGGCTTTGAGTTGGTCCCAAGTCTCTCACTATCTCCTCTTTTGAATCCTGCATCCTGGAGCAACATGAAATGCAGCTGTCCCTCTAGGCCACCATCTTGAAACCTCTGTCACAGTGCTAACTTTAAACAAGTTCCTAACACAAAAATATCTACATTCACATGTAAATTGTCAGGAATATATATGTTTGCTAATGTTCTTAAATCTTTTTCTATCATAACCCTAGCTCCATATAAAATTTGGTATTAACCCTAAATATAAACCTACAGCTCAAGCTCATATTACATGAAAGCAAAGATACTTAGGTTAGAGTGTATTTCCTTTTTTGCTAATATAACTGAAATTTGGTAGTGTAATTATTAACATATTATTATATACACATATAAGTGATTTACCTGTGCAACTGCTTCATGGTTAAAAGTGTACATGTGTGACAAATATTCAACAACCCACAGAGCAAAAAATACACATTCATAAGGATTTTCCTACAAGATATCACTCATATATTCTTATGAATATTCATATTTTCTGCTATAAATATTAATTCCCTAAACAAAATCCTAGTATCACTCAAAATTTGGTCCAAACTTTAACTGTGCCCCTACTACTAAAGTTAATTTAACATAAAAGCACACACACTTGGGTGAATGTTTATCAGAATTTTGGTATACTTACCTGAAATTTAATTGGGTAATAGTTAGTATATTTGAACACATGAATATCTATCATTTACCTGTGCATTTCTAATATGTAAAAAAAAATTATATGTATATTAGTACATTTAAGAAGAAAAACTAGGTCCAAATCTTCAACTTGTTGGCTTAGGATCAGACTTCCTTAACAGGACTCCCATAGCACAAGAAATAAAAGCAAGAATCAAACACTGGGATAGATTCAAACTAAAAAGATTTCTCTCAGCAAAGGAAATTATCAGCAATGTGAAGAGAGAGCCTACAGAGTGGGAGAATATCTTTGCCAATCATACTGCAGATAGAGCACTAATTTCCAGAATATATAAAGAACTCAAAAAACTCTACATGAAGAATACAAATAACCCAATCAACAAATGGGCTAAGGATATGAATGCACACTTCACAGAAGATCTACAAGCAATCAACAAACATATGAAAAATTGTTCACCATCTTTAGTAATAAGAGAAATGCAAATCAAAACTACACTAAGATTCCATTTCACCCCAATTAGAATGGCAATTTTCAAGAATACAAGCAACAGTAGGTGTTGGAGAGGATGTGGGGAAAAAGGTACATTCATACATTGCTGGTGGGAATGCAAATTAGTGCAGCCACTCTGTAAAGCAGTGTGGAGATTCCTTAGAAAAATTGAAATGCACCCACCATTTGACCCAGCTATCCCACTCCTTGGCCTCTACCCAAAGGACTTAAAATCAGCATAGTACAGAGATACAGCCACATCAATGTTCATAGCTGCTTAATTCACAATAGCCAGACTGTGGAACCAACCCAGATGTCCTTCAATTGATGAATGGATAAAGAAACTGTAGTATGTATATATAATTGAATATTACTCAGCTATAAAGAATAATAAAATTATTTCATTTGCAGGAAAATGGATGAAATTTGAGAATATCATGCTAAGTGAGATAAGTCAATCTCAAAAAAACAAAGGAAGACTAATCTCACTGATAAGTGGATGATGACACATAATGGGGGATGGGAGGGGGCAAGAATGGAGGAAGAAGGGACTGTATAGAGGGAAAAGAGGGGTGGGAGGGATGGGGAAAGGAAAAAATAACAGAATGAATCAAACATCATTACCCTTTGTAAATGTTTGATCACGCAAATGGTAGGCTGTTACTCCATGTACAAACAGTAACAACATGTATCCCATTTGTTTACAATAAAAATAAATAAAAAAAATAACTCAACAATGACCCACAGATCATTCCTTTGTAGGGAACCTTAGTACAAACATTCCCAAAACCCAAAACAGCAACCACAACCTATATTTTAACCACCAGAGAGCTGTGCACTCTCAATAATGGAACTCGGTAATCTTAAAATGAAACCCAGAGTTTTACTTTTATTGAGATGAAATTCTTATAAGAATACCAACAGATTATAGATTTACTTTAAATTCTAAATGATCACAAAACTTGATTACGGTGCTAAGAATATAGCACGCACATATAATACTTATAGAATATTTATAGAAATGCAGTCAACATTGAATTATTCATATTAACATGTCAGGCACTACTTGTCCAACCATATTGCTGAGAACCTAAATGAAATTGGGAGCCATATGAATGAGAAATCTGAAGACAGGGACTCTATCTTGCTCACCAGTTGTTTCTTCTGTACATGGATAAGACCCAGTTTATAGTAAGAAAAATTATTTGATGAAAGAAAACATTCTCTCTTTATTCCTTATATTTCTGGATCATATAATCTTTAACAACCATTATATACTACTTGCATAGTTTTTTTTTTTCCAATACAGAGAAAAAATATAGAATTAAAACCAACTTGAATTAAGGCTGTCCATAATTGGATGTTGAAAGTGTCAGGGAATAAGTGACTTCATGTACCTTCCTGGCTTAGGGATTGATTGAATATCTGCAGTAAAAAAAAAAAAAAAAAAAGAATAAACCAATCTGCACAGAAAAACATGTACAGTCATACATATTTTCATAAACATATTCATGCATACATTCTCATAAGTAATTATGCTTCCTAATGTACCTCTTCATTCTCTAACCCTAATTCTAGCCACATCCACAATTTGGTATGAACCCTATCTGAAATTCGAAATATGAAGTTATTGTAAAATCAAAACATATATAATTAGGTAAAGGTATATGAAACTTTTGGCATATGTACCTGAAATTTAACTGTGTAATCCTAAGCATGTTAACATATATGCATTTGATCATTTTTCTGTGCAACCCTCATATGTAAAACTATCTATTTATGAGATGAATATTAATCCAATTCCCACAAAAATAAAATTACATTTTCCTATGTTTTTCTGCATATATTCTTATAAATATTTATGTACCATTATAAAATTATACTTTCCCTAATCATAGCCCTAGTCCCACCCAAAATTTGTTACCAACCCTAAAAGTATGTCTACATCTTGAGCTAATTTTAAATGAAACCATAAAATTTGATGATCATTGACAGGTGTTTGGCTTTCAACCTAACATTTAATTCTGTAAATATTAAGATACAAATACATGTGTATGAATCATTGAACTATCCATCCATCACATGAAATACTATGTATTCTTCTGACTAACATTACTACAATTTCAATGGCAAGAAATGGAAAAGTATATTTGTTTCCCTTCATGTTTTCATGAATATATTTTATTCATGTTTCCTGATATACTTATCTATCCCCTAACTCATATCCCAGCCTAACATGAAATTTGGGAGTAAATCTAAATGAACCTTCAAACTGAAGCTCATTTTACATAAAGAATACATACTTATGCTGTTTTTTAGCTCACATACCTCAAATTTAACAGTATAATTGCACAGATTATTGAGGATAATCAGACTTTAGATACTATGCAGGTCATAGAAGCTATAAACGACAAAATGAATTTGAACAAAATAGTAGTAATTCAGATTAGAGTCAATTCATGCAATAGGCCCAATATAGGACATCAGAGTTACTAAGTTTATTTAGTCTTCTGAGACAAAATAAGTTACAGAGATAATAGATACAATGAAGGGAATAAAAATTATGCTAATATTGCAGGTTTCAATTTTCATAGATGCTACTGAGAATATTTGGGTTATTCAGGCATAAAGGCTACCCGGATCATAGACATACTGAAGTCATAGTGTCTTTTCAGGTCATGTAGGCATCTTGGGAAATAAAATATATGCACAAGATATTTTCAGTGAGGTTCATAGAGAATATATTGGCACAAAGTCATTGAGGTTATTCAGGATCTAGAGGTTAATCAGTGCATAGGTTCCACACAGGTCATAGAGACTAAATGTTAATTGAAATAACTAAAGTCATTTAAGCTTATAATACCACACAGACTAGGCAGGAAATATAAGCTATTTTGGGAATAAAGGCTACACTTATCTTCCAGAATACTTAGATGATAGAGGCTATATGGTTCACTGGGGCTACTGAACACATAGAAGCACTAAATCCATAGAGACTTCTAAAATTATAGAGAATACTTGGAAAATTTAGGCTATACCATCAGTAAATTCTACCCAGGTCAGAGCAGAAACTCAAATTATGCAGAATTCACAGGTCATACAATGACTAATATCATATAGAATCCAAAGGTTCAAGAGAAAACTCAGGTCATTGAGTCTACCTGATTTATAAAGACTTCAAAAGAATTAAAAACTACTTAGATTATTTAGGTTACTCAAGCCACAGAGGCTAACACCTCTTAGGATGTACAACACATATTGCCTTTTCTGACCACAAATGTTACATAAGTCACAAGGGCTACTTAGATCAAAGTATACAGAATTCATTTAGGTCATTCAGACCATAAAGGTGATATAAGTGACAGCAGGTTCATAAATATACAGGTTACTCTAGTCATAGTCTCTAGAGATCATGGAGGTTCTGAAGGTCATAGCAGGTTTATAGGCTTCAAAGTCTTAGAGGTTATGCTAAACATAGAGGCAATTCAGGTCCTACAGTATACTCAAGACACAGAGAATAAGCAAAGATGATAGAGGCTTTTTAGGTCACAAGTGGTATATAAGTTATAGGGATTACTTGATCTTAGAAGCTACATGGGTCCTGGAGGATATTCTGATAACAATAGTTTCTTAGGCTATAAACAACATGCAAGTTATAGAAAATGAAAAGTTCATAGAACTAGTTCAGGCCTTAGAGGCTATACAGGTCATTCAGTAAAACATGACATACAGACTACACCAGTTAAAGACACTACTTGGGTAACAGACTATATGCATGCAACAGAACTTATTTAGGTCATAGTCAAGGTAATAAGGTGATGGAGAATATGCAGGTAATAGAGGATTTGCAGGACATAGGGGCTATTAATATCACTTAGGTTACTAAAGAGACACAGTCTTGGCAAATAATTTAGCCTACTCAGGCAATTAAGTCTACAGAGTTATAACAGTTGCTTAGGTAAAAACAACATGCATATTTAGAGATTATGAAATATACCAAGCCTTCTGAGACCATGGAGAGCATAAATGTCATAATGGTTACTGAGATCAGAGAGGATATTGATGTCATTTAGGCTACTCAGACCATTACGTCTTTGGAAGTCACAAAGGATTCTAATTTATTTAGAATATTCATGACATAAAGACAGACTTAGGCAACGGTGGCTACATAGGTATAGAGGCTATTTGGGAATAGTGTTAGACAGGTCATAGATGCTACACAGATGATAGAGGTTCTGCAGGACATAGTGTCTACTCAGGTTTAAAGATTGTAGAGTCATTTGGTTCAAAGCATATATAGACTTCTCAGTTCACCTATCCCATGCATGTCCTAGGATGTTTGTGGGCAGTAGATGTTATGTAATCCTTAATTTCTCTAGAGGTAAATGCAGTTACATCATAGAGACTAAGCAAGTGGTTATACTCGGGTCAAAATTGTTAATAAGTCAAAAATACTATGGCAGTGATCGTGACTGCACAGGACATGGAGTCCTCTCAGTTCAAGAGGTTACTTAGGTCATTCACGCTACATAGAAGTTTTAGACTGCTTATGTCCTAAGGGAAACTCAGGTCAAAATGGGAGCTCAGGCAATAGAGACTATTTAGGCCATAATTACTGCAATGATATTACAAACAACTCAGGTCATAAAGGGTACTCAGGTTATTGAGTCTATGTATCTTATAGTGATTACTTGGCCCATTTAAACTAATAAATACACATGGAATTCAGGACACAGAGACTGCACAGTTATTTTAGCAAGCTTTTGGTTATTCTGCCATAATCAAAAGATCTGACAAAAGCATAGAGGAATTAAAGTTTATTTTGCTGCTCATGGATTCAGAGGTTTCAGTTAACACACAACAAGACCATTTCTCAGGGCTTAATTGAGGCTGAACATACTTGGTGTCCCTGTGTGCTGTTTCTCCACCATGGTGCCACCTCCCATCCACCTAGGACCCCTGACCACTGCTAGGGTTGGACCCCAGCACTCTAGAATATTGTAGTTAATGTAATATGACAATGCAATCACAAAGATATTTTCTCACCTGGGAGGTTAACCACATGGTCTGCTAGACACTAATGATCATACAGAAATAGAAATCACAGGCTTGGGTAGCCTAAAAATATCTAAGAAGCCCCACCCCACGCCACCCTCCTCCTGAAGACTCCAAATCTTTCCATCATATGAATAGGAAAGGCTTTATGTGATGACTTAAGTCAGATGCTGCACATGGACTAAATTTTATCTTCTTTAGAAAACAATATGGAGTCATTGTGTCTTTCAGGAGTCAGACTGTGGCCTGTGCCCTTTTCTCTCACAGTCAATCACCCTACTCCCTGTTTCGAGGGATGGCTGATTCCCACCATCCAAGATTCAGTACAACTGCACCAGAAGAGAGCTGAGTAGGGTCAAGTGACACAAACAGTCTAAGAGAGCAAAGGTTTGGACCATTCAAGGGTCAAGCTTATGCCAAGGAAAAGGGATTCCAAGAACATGGGTCTTGTTGGAAAGTGATGGGAGACAACAGAATTCCTTCCCCAACCAATAATTCTTTACACTCACTCTGATTTTACTATTTTGGGTAAGTTCTTTAAATTTCACAGATTATTTTCATAATACCTAAAAACTAGAGGAAACTAAATATTCAAGAGGAGCAATATGGCTGAATTAATTGGTACATTGTTCCACAACTCTTATGCAGACTTAAGAATGATAGTTAAAAATATGATGGATTAAGTAATTCAGAAAATGCTCAAATGTAAGAAAAATAGAAAATTGCATGTATGATGAGATTACTACTGTGCCGTCTACTGATGTACTTGTTGAGCAAAAGGTCTCAAACATATTCAACTATAGTGCTGCTAGTAAACTTGTTGGGGTGGTGTCCAGAACTATAGAGATATGTGACCTGATTAGAATCACTGTCCCCACTTATAGTCTCAAAGCTGCCTGAGACACCCAACCCTCTCCTGCAAACCCTGCACAACTGCTACTGGGAACTGATTTTAGGAAGCTCATCCAGGTGTGCCTAACCTGTCCTACTCCTTGGAAGGTGCCATGCCAAGAATAATGGAACTAGATATTGCAGAATCCAAGTTATCTTGAGAGTTTTCCCCTAAATATTCAGAATTGAAATGAAGATTCCCATGGGACTGAATGTGTCAGTATTGTCTGGGCATTGAGTCCTGACCCTGACATCAGGGATTTTACCATCCAGGGTAAATATTCACAAGTGAATCTTTTGCTTTTGGCTGGTCCTGTAGCATTGTAAGGGGATTCAAGGGTATCAGACTATGCTTCCAGCCACTGCTGAAGTTCTCTGAGTGTTTTCTCTCTCTCCCACTGCCTGAAACCCCTCAGCAAGACTCCACAAGGGAGTTTCTTCATCAGCACTGTTGAAGGTCATATGTGGACATGCTGCTTGTTACCACTAGGATAAAACTTGAGCCCTGGTCCCCTTACTGTCATTACTTCTTGTTAAGGTTGATACTTGCAGTGGCTAGAATATCCTAGAGGATTGTGGGCCATGTCAGACATGCCCAAGAGTCTGTGCCAGGCTTTAATTCAGCACCTAGTCCAATGTGCCCAGAAGGAATGGCTGCAAAATTAAACCTCAATTAGCAAGATTGTACCGACCTCAAGTTGTGACTCCCAGAGGGACATGGCACACCATGGCTGGGAGGACTTTGGGCTTATTTGTTACCAGTATAAGTTTGGCTTAGCAAGGGAAATGGTCTTTCAGAAAGTGGTCTTAGTTAGGAAAATAGCCCATTCCTCATATCAAGAAGTGAGGACCAGGCCTGGCTCCCATTAGCTTACACTTCATGGGAGAATGTGGGGCTCCTGGTCCCAACATGTTGCATTTTCTGTTGTACATCTTGGCTCTATTCCCTCTTCTTACCCAACATCTATTTTCTCATCATCATGGGCAAGACAGCTGTGTACTGGGCATCCATGAAATCCTGGGTATGTGCCTTAAACTTCCTAATCAATATTTCATGATAACCAAACATTTTTCAATTACAAAATGGAGCAATGTGGCCTCTGACTGTCACATAATATTCTGACATGGCCTGGTTTGTAACACCACCTACAATTTCCCTCAGTGCTTGACAAGGATTCCTCTGAGTAATAAAGGTGTTTGCAAAGTCTCATCATGTTGGGAATTGGGTTGCGGACTTTCCTTCCTTGCTTGCTTAATATGTGTAGTTTTACTTTTAATATTTTATGTGTTTTCCCTGAAAACAGGGGTCTTAACAAAACCAGGGTTAAAACATAAAAACCAGACTTCTAATGGAACAGCAATTTCAGATTTAGTCATTTGTAATGAAACTTTGAGTAACCAAGAATTTTATGAGAAAATACACAAATAGATTCTAGCTGTTGATCTCCTGTTGACTACTCTCAGATGACCTGAAGTATGTAGGCAAATAACTCCAACCCCATCAGGAATGATTAACCAGAACAGAAGAAATAAAGAAAATAGAGTTCCTACAGTTAAAACACCTTATGGCAATGCTTATTTAATTAATGAAAAGCCATGACATTCCTTACAGTGGGATGCCTCTTAAGCTCCTGGATTTAGATCCTCCTTTATCTTCCATGGGTTATTTAGATGGAAAATAAGGACACTTTATAATCTGGTTTGAAAGTATACATACAAGAGTGCAAGATATTCCATTTCTTAAAGACTAGGATTTACTAAATGCTGTAAATATTATTGGCCACCTATCCCCCGGAGAAAAAGTTCCTTAATGTTAAGTTCACACAGTAGAAGATGATGTCATATTATTGTTAGCTTAAACTGTCTAGCACTTATTAACCACAGCAGTGGCCACACAACTGACATTTACTCAACCCTGCTGAACTTGCTTTAACCTTTATGATTAGTTAAGCAATATTAATAAGTCTTATTGTTTAGTTATAGGTTATCATGAGTAAGCAATTACTAAAAATAATTAAAATACTTCATTGCCTGATCTAGTAATGATTATACAAGATATTTTTGTTATTTTTCCTTGTGATCTTTTTCTGTTCTGAAAAAACATGTGTAACTGTCAGCCTTTTAATATATAAAAAGCTGGCTGGGAAAAATAAAATTTAGAACTTAGCATCCATTCCTTGAATTTGTATTGCTTTGTTCTCCACCTCACCTATGCCTACTCCATCACCTGTGACCACTACGACCCCTGCTAGGGCTGAACCCCGGCACTCATTCACTCACATAATGCCCTCATTATAATCTCTTACACTCACATAATATCCTCACTGTGGCCTCTTAAATTGATATGCTCTGTTACTCTCACCTCTGACATTCACATAATATCCTTACTTGGCCTCTGACACTCACATAACACCCACACCATGGCCTATCACCCAGAGCATTTTCATTGACTTCTGACACTCAATTAATGCTCTCACTGGGGCCTCTCACTCTCACATATTTTGCTCAGTGTGACATCTGACACTCACATAATACCCTACTGTGGCTTTTGACATTCACATAATACCCTCACTTGGCCTCTGACTCTCACAAAATATCCTAACTCTTATGTTGACATTCAGACAATGTCCTTTCAGACTGTGACCTTGAAAGTCATATAATATTATTTTGGCCCCTGCCTTTGACAAAATATACTCACTATGGCATCTGATGCTCTCAAATACCCTTACAATGTTCACGTATATTCAATATTTATTCAGAATAGCGCCTGAGATTGAAAATTTTTACTAACTGTGGACTCTGACATTTAAAATATCTTCTCATTTACAAAATAACTTTCATATATTACACTCACTGTCACATAAGTTCCTCACATAATACACTCAGTGTGACATCAAACACTCATATAATATACTGCTGTGGCCTCTGACAGAGAATGTCTTCATTCGGTCTATGACATTTACTTAATTCCTTCATTGTTACCACTGACACATTATATCTCCATTGTGACCTCAGACACTCACATAATACCAAAAGTGTGACTTCCTACACATATTATACTCAGTGAGGTCTTTAAATCTTACATAATACCTTAAATGTGGCTTATGACACTGATATAATATCCTCACTTGGCATCTGATACTGACATATCATTCTGAATTTTATACTCAAAATACAAACACTGTGACCTCTGAGTCTCATAAAATTTGCTCAGTTATCTCTGACACTCACATATTACCATACTGGAACTTCTGATATAAAACCATCAAAGTGACCTATAAAACAAAAAATATCATCTCTCTCCCTGCTGCCTAAACCCCCTCAGCAACTTGATTTCTGACACTGATATAATATTCTCACTGTGACCTCTGATTCTCACATATTATACTCTGTAACCTCTGACACATAATTACCTCAGTATGACCATACAGACATGATACCCTCAGTGTGACCACAGGCACTCAAATAATACCCTAAGTATTACCATTGTCACTGATTAAATACCCTTATGTGACCTATGAGACTCAAAAAAATGCACTCGCTATGATTTCTCACACTCATATAATACCCTCAGTATTAGTAACCTCAGATACTAATATAACACCTGCATATGCTCTCTGACACATAATACCAAAAAGGTGGACTCTGACACTCAGAATATTCTCATTGGGGCTTCTGACACTCACCTAATACCTTCACTGTGCCTATTGTCCATCACATAATACCTTCATTGTGCCCTCTTACATTTACAAAATATCCTCAATTGGCAGACTCACAATATTTTCACCAGACCTCTGACATTATATAATTTACTCAATGTGACTCAAACACTCCCAAAATACCTTCATATGGCCTCTGGCATTCATATAATATTCTCACTTGTCCTCTGATACTGACATAATATCCTTACTGTTCTTGTGTCACTCACAAAATACCCTTAATGTGGACTGTGATCATAAAAATAAAAATTCTCACTATGTCCTCAGGCACTCACATATTATTGTCACATGGCCTCTGTCACCCTCAAAATATCCTCACTGTGGTTTCTGACATGAATACAGGATAGTCAGTATGATCTCGGACATATAATAGTCTCCTGTGGCCACTGACACTCACATAATACTATCATTGTATCCTATTCCATTCACATAATATCTTTACTTGGCTACTGACACTCACATAATACCCTACTGTGTTCTCTGACATTCACATAACACCCTCATTCTGACCTCTGACTCTGACATAATACCATCAGAGTGACATGTCTCACTCATATTATTTCTTTAGTGTGACCTGAGACACAAACCTGATACCCTCAATGTGTCCTCTAACTGACATCATATCCTCACTGTGACTTCTGATGCTCATATAATTATCTCAGAGTGACCTCAGACATGGAAGTAAAATACTCACAGCACCCTCTGACACAAAAAATCCTACCTGGGGCATATGAAACTGCAATGAAACCCTCACTGTGGCTTCTGGCACTCACATAAATCCCTCACTCTGGTCCCTGACACTCAAATAATGGCATACAGTGGTCCCTGACACTATTACACTAACTCACTGGTCTCTGATACTACATCATATTTTAGCATGGTCTCTTAAACTAACATAATATACTCACTGTGACACTGAACACTCTTTTACTATCCTCACTGTGTCCTATGACACTGACATAATATTCCATTTTGTCCTCTTACATTTATATAATAATATGAATATGACCTCAGACACTCAAATAATATTCTCACTTTGGTCTCTCCTCTGATACTGACATAATACCCTCACTGTTGCCTGTGACACACATTATATCTTCACTTAATCTCTGATGTTTATATGATAACTTCCATGTGGCCTCTGACATTCACACAATGTCATCACTTGGCCTGTGACTCTAACAAAATACCCTCATCAAAACCTGTTATAGTCATAAAATATTCACACTATGGCCTCTGATGTTGAAAATATTTTCTCTTTTTATCCTCTGACACATAATATCCTCACTTTTCCTGTGTTACATGACATGGTGTGACCTCTGATTCTCATATATTACCCTCACTGTGAACTCTCACACTCTAATAATACACTTACTGTGATCTTTGACACTGATTATTACCTCCTGTGTGGCCTCAGATTATATCCTAAGTGTGACCACTGACACTCACATGATACACTCACTGTGGCCTGTGATACTTACATAATACCCTCATGATGACTTATGACTTTCACATTATAACCTCATTGTGACCTCTGATGCTGATATAATATCCTCACTGTGGTCTTAGACACTCACATATTAACCTCTCTGATACCTGTGACTTTTATAATACTCTGTATGACCTCTGACACTCATATAATAACCTCACTGTGACCTCTGATTCAGATATAGTATCCTTTCTGTGACTTCTGACTCTCACACTATTCCCTCAAAATGGACTCTGACACACCTAAAACCTTCACTTTTTTTTTTTTTTGTATGCAGTGCTGGGGATTGAACCCAGGGCCTTGTGCTTGCAAGGCAAGCACTCTACCGACTGAGCTATCTACCCAGCCCTTTCACTTTGTTTTTTGACACTCAAATATTATCCTCAATTTGCTCTGTCACTCACATAATAACTCACTGTGACCTCTGACACTCATGTAATAACCTCTGTTTTACCAATGATGCTCACCAAGTACCTGCACGGTAACACCTGATGCTTATATTATACCATCAACATGGCCTCTTACACTCACATAATACCTCCATAGTGACCTCTGACACTGAAAACATATCCTTCTTTTGACCTCTGTCACTCAAAAAATACCTTCAGTGTGACTTCAGGTACAATCATAATACTTTTACTGTAGCTTCTGAAACTGACATAAAAACCTCACTTTTTCTCTGATACTCATATCTCATAGTGGCTTCTGAAACTCACATAAAACCCTAAGGGTGAAATAATAACCTCACTGTGATGACTGACACTGACATAATATAATTATTGCTGCCTATGACACTCACTGTACCTTTTATGGCATGTCACACTCAAAGAATATCATCACTGTGACTCTGATAATCACAAAATAGCCTGACTTGACTTCTGACACTCAACAATATCCTCACTCTGATATCTCACACTCATAAAATAAGCTCATTGTCACTTGTGACATTCAAATATATCCTCACTTGCCCTTTGACACTAATGTCATACCCTCAATGTGACATTTGATACTTTATACCCTCACTTTGATCTCTGACACGAATGTCCTCCATTGGCCTCTAACACTGACATGATACCCTCATCTAACATCTCACTCTTACAGATTACCCTCACTGTAACCTCTAACACTTACTTATTACCCTCACTGTGATCTATGGCACTCATAAACTATACTCACTCTGGTCTCTGATGGACACAAAATACCACCCTTTGGCCTCTACCTCTGAAATAATATCCTCAGTGTGACCTCTGTTACTCACATAATTACCTCAGTGTGACCTCTCTCACACACATAATATCCTTACATGGCCTGAGTCACTCACAGAATACCCTCAATGTGTCCTCTGGCTCTCTTATAATTCCCCTTCTGAGCCCTCTGACACTCAAATAATATCATTGTTCTTTTTTAGAAACTGACATAATACCTCTGTGGCCACTCATACTCATATTATGTGCTCACTGTGATCTTTGACACTCACATTTTTTTCTGAAATGGATTTGGACACTTTCATTTATCTTCACTGCCTCTGATACTCCTCTAATTTCCTCACTTGTTATGTGACACTCACATGATATCCTCTTTGTGAGTCTGATAGTCACATAATATTCTCACATGACCTCTGACACTCCTATAATGTCCTCATTGTGACCTCTTATAATCAAAATATAACCTCACTGGGACCTGTGTTACTTATGTAATACCCGCACTTTGGATTATGACATTCACAAAATATCCTCACTTGACCTCTGACACTCAAATAATAACCTGTGATCTCAGACACTCATGCACTCAATTTGACCTCTGAAACAGACATTATATCCTTAATTGGGCTCTTACACATAGTATCATCAATGCTACCTCTGACATATAATAACTATACTGTGACCTCTGGCACTCAAATAATACCCTCACTGTACCCTCTGACACTCATGTAAATACACAATTCTGGTCTCTTAACATCACATAATACACACATTTTGACCTCAGACAGACTACTACCACTCTGGTCTCTTTCATTCACGTAATATTGCACTGTGTCCTCTGAAAGTCACATAGATATTTTCACTGGATGCTCTGAAACATAAAATATCCTCACTTTGACCTCTGATATTGACCTAATACCCTCACTGTGATGTCTGCAACTGATATAATATCTTCTCTGTGAATTCTTGCACTCATATGTCATCATTTTGGTCTCTGATATTGACATAGTATCCTTATTCTAACCTGTGATACTCACATAGTACCCATAGATTGGCCTCCTATACTCACATATTACATTCAATGTGACTTGTTATGCACTTGTTATGCACCTTTTAGTGACCTGAGACACTCACATCATGCTTGCAATGTAGTCTCTGACACTCACATAATATTCACATTTGGTCTCTGATATTTATATAATAAATTTAAACTGTCCTCTGACAATCACATAATATTCTAACTGTGACCTCTGTCACTCACTTAATATAGTCACTTTTGCCCCTGATATTGATGTAATATCCTCACTTGGCATCTGACACTCACAAAATGCCATCACTATTACCTTGACACTCATATAATTCCCTCAATGAGGCCTCTAAACCTCACCAAATACCTTCAATGTGGTCTTATACACTCACATAATATAATTTTCACCTCTGACACTCACATAATACACTCACTATGGCCCAAGACAGTCACTGTGACTTGAGACATTCATAATATCTTCATATTGGCCCCTGATGTGACAAAATATTCTCACTCTGGCCACTGTCACACACATAATTTCCACATTGTTGTCCTTGAGATTGACAGTATATCCCAACTCTAGCCTATGACCTTCATACAATATCCTTTCTGTAACAATTGAGACTTATATAATATCCTCATTTGATTCTGACCCTCATATAATACCATCACTGTGGTCTCTGACACTTACATAATGTACACAATTAAACCTCTGACACTTACTTAATACCCTCACTCTGGCCTCTGAAACTCACAAAATATCCTTATGGTGGCCTCTGACATTCATGTAATATCCTCAGTGTGGCCTCTGTTATTAATATAATACCCTCACTGTGACCAATAAGACTCACACAATCCTTCACTGTATCCTCTGACACTCATATAATATAATCACTCTTACCACTGGCACATAATATTCTCAATGTGACCACTGTGATCACATTCACTCATTGAGTATCTTCCTTGAAGCCTCTGACATTCAATAAACATAGTCTGGCCTCTGACACTCATATAATACACTCTTGTTGCCAAGACAATCACAAAAATACCTTCCCATGGTCTGACTCAAAAAATTCCCTCACTCTTACCTTGATACTCACATAAAACCCTGATTGTGACCACTGACACTGACATGTAAACCTCGATGTGTCCTTATTAGCTTATTTATATTATACAACCTTATGCTAATAAAATATCTGCATTTTTGTCATTAAATAATTTTTGAGTTATCATTAAAATTAATGACTTAACTACTATGTTGATTTTAATCCTAAGATTATATGCATACTTGAGTATCTAAAAATGACCTAAAGGTTTATTTTTGGCTTTCAATACTAATATAATATCCATACTATGACATATCAAACTGCTATGATAGCTGCCTTTTAAAATTGATGTAATATTCATACTATAGGAAGTAAAAGTAATATAATAATGGCCCTGATATTTTAATACTATTACATTATCCATAGTATAGCATTTAATATTAACATAATAGCATCTATAGACCTTGGATATTGATAGAAGAAGTGTGTGATAACATCCATAACAAATATAATAGTTGTTATGTAGTCTATTATGCAAAAATAATATCATAATAAAACACCTCAAGATAATGCAGTATCTCTCCTTAGTTATTAATAGTTATACCAATACTACACCATCCAAAAGTGATATAATAGTTCTTCAATGGATTGTAGTCCTTTTATAGAATCCATACTATTATAGAATTCTCATGACTAGGGCTGCTCTGCATGAACTTCACTGGCAGTGAGCAGAGAGGTAAGACAGAGCACTAACTAGAACCAGGATGCAAGTTCTCAACAGACTCCATTAGAAACAAATCATTCCCAGTAACTGAAAGAGTTCAGAAGGCGGCAGATCAAGCCACATGCAAAGCATCATCTTTCTCCCACTTCTCTGGGAGAAACATGTCACCATTAATGCAACTGCAATGAAACATCCCTCAATCATACACAGGGTTCCATGCCACCTGGGATTTGACCTTTCAGATCTGAGTTGCAGTCTTGCACCTGAGACAAATCAGGTGACCCCTAAGTTCCATGGTCTCTTTGTCAGGATCACATTACCCTGAGTACACAGCTGTAGATGTGAGGACATGAGGAGGGTCATATGTAGCCTGCACTGCCTCACTTCTCCTTGCTAACACAAGACCAGAGGGCAAAGTCTGTGGGCTGTGTTCCCAGGGTGTCTCAATCTCACACTGACATTGATTGTTCCGAGCTTCACACTCTGCCTTTAGTCACTGTATTAGCCTAATTTGGATTTCAGTAGGGAAGCTGTGGTCATAATATATCACTTTAAATTTTTTATTTTTTCTACATTGGTCTAGCTGTCAGAAAAATCATAATTTTAAAAAAATGTATGTTCTTGTAACTTTTCTATTGAGAAGTTTGGCATATTACACTTTTGTCTTGGATGTTCTTCTTGGAAAGGGAATGGCACAGCTCTCAGAGCTTGGTGCTTCAGTGTTTTGATGTGGTGATGCTGTGCTTCAGAGTGTGAAAGTCAGGACTTAGACAACTGGGTACAGAACCATGTTGAGGATATTGGTAGAAAGATGTATTAGAGGCAAGGTACTAACACTCAGGTAGGCTTTATTGATATACTTTTTTCTGGGACTTCTTTGTTAAGACAGTGAATCTGTTTCCAGTGGAATCAAATCCCTCTGGAACCCAGGATCCATCACCCCTTTTCTGTGATTTCTTTCTTTTTTCTCCTGTTTTGAAGAATTAAGCAACAATCCCAGAAAATAAATTTTTAGGCATTTTCGAACAATGGTCAATGAAGAGAAATTATCACTAGCTGGCCTTGTTAGCTTAAAGGCTTTTTACAGGGACTTGGAAACTGACTGAACTTCTGCTCATTTCATGGTCCTATCAGGCCTGCCAAAGCTCATACAGGGCTCTTTCACCTTCCTGAAGAAACTTAGTGGATAGGGAATGTTATCACATAATACCATAATGTCTTAAGATGAATACATAGAGGAGGAGGAGATAAGAGGGGAGAATTTTCCATGACTTTGATTTTACCAGCTTAAGAAACAGGGATTATTTTCTTTTTTCAATTTCACTGGTGCCTCAGGGCTTACCAAATTCATCACCATTCAGAGTTGCAGGTCTTCCTTGTGGTGATCCTCCTCATTTGTTATTCCCCATTAAATTTGAAGGAACACAGAAGCATTCAGCAATGCCCTATCCTGGGAGCCATCCCACAGGGGTGCTTCGCTCATATGAGTATTGATATTCAAGTCTTTCCAAGCCAGTGGTCCAGCATCAAACTCTCACCTTTGTGGGAAGGTAAAAGAAGCCAATTAGTTCTGTGTGCACAAGCAAAATTGTTCTAATCCTTTGAGATGGTTTGATAATTTTAGATGTTTCTTAATAGAAGAGAAGGGCATCAGCTTCTTGTGTTCCTTCAAAAGTGGGCATGGGGCACTCAGTGAGCCTGCATTAGCGACTATCCCCTGAAGAAAGTGGTTGCCTCATCCCTTTCCATTTTTCAAAACTGAATTGTCAGTCTTTCTCTCTACTCTAGTAACCTTAGTTATTGAATAAATATTGCCTTCTGAGTTGGTTCTCTGTTCTGATGCTGGGGTCTTCTTTCCAAATTTTAGTTATAAGAATTGAAAGAAACTGTCTTCAACTACAGACACAGAAATAAGTGACTTGCTGCAACCCTGAAAGAAGCAATGCAGATATTCCCTAAATAAATATAGAAAGAGAATTCCACTCCAATGTTTATGACCATGGTATTGAGCAAATTTTTGGAAACTGCACACCACTATTTCTTCTTGATAAAAGTTGCATTCATGAATTTTATAACCAAAATATTTTCATCTATGTGGAGCATTTAGAAATGGAAACAGAAATGCCAGTACCTTGCTATTTAATGGGGTCCCTGGAACTTTTCCTGCTGTCACACAAACTTTTCCAAAAAATCTCTGGAATTATAGCAGTGCCACTGCTATGGGACTATGTAGACAAAGAAATGAGACTTCTGATGACTATATCTTGGATGTGAAATACCATGGCTTTTGGTGATTTATTTTTCTTTGAAACCAGATGCTGATGTGGATTCACTTAGATGGGGAATCTACAGGTTGTGGACAATAGAATTCTCTGGTGCCAGTGATCTCTTGTAGTATACCTATATCATAAAATGAGAAGAAATATTGAAACAATTCTAAATTTCACAGGAAGCATTTGAAGATCTATGGCACAGGGAGTCTATCTCTGAAAATCAGTCATGACAATCTTCCAGTGGGGCCAGAGTAGAAACAAGGAGAAGGTAGAATTTGATTTCCCCTCTTTCACTGTTGGACTCACAACATGGTAGTGTTGTGTCATCCCTTATCCCTCTCCTTTCTGTGTTGTGTTTTCTATATTTTGTTGCATTACACATGACTCAAACATTAGGTTTCCAAAGGAGTACATATATAAATGGCCTTCTATACCTGATGACAACTTCAAAAACATACACTAGAATAATCCCAGGAGAATTAATGGAAAAGGTATTCAGGACTTGTAAGGCATAATACCTTCTTCAGGACCACCCAAAAGGCCAGAAGGAGGAAATGGGTGTGATCCAAACTGTCTCTCCAAAACAGGTGATTTGGCTATACCTGAGACAGTCTGGGGACCATATCCAGGGTGTGTTGGTGTAACAATGTCCACTTGTGTATATGTCAAGGGAAGATGGGAGGAATCTGCACCTCAGTGGGCCCTTAGAATCATCATGTGTGAGAAAGAGATTGGTATGGAGTCACCAAGGAAGTGACCTCACTTCCTTGGCAGTAGAACACACAGAACGTTGAACCCTAGTAGCTAAGCACCAACATTCCAGATAAACTCCCATTCTGCTTACTTGCGTTGAGACAGCAAGTCCAGACACATGAGTTCTTGTTGTCTACTTAACTTTGGATGCTTGTTACTCAGGAAAGTCCCTAGTAGGGGCCTTTCCCAAGACTGGAAGTACTGTATCAAAGTTGGGACCAACAACTCTGGCAATAGTTCCCAAGAAAACTGAAAATGAAACAGGACAGGCCATTGGAAGTGAGTAGTCTAGCCCTCCACTCAGATTCCTATTTAGATAGCACCAGAACCTCAAAGTTTTTGTCTGTGTGTGTTTATATTTTTGTCTCATATTTGTGACTCATTGAATTTGATGTTGATCAAGCTGTGATATTATCCTTTAAAAGAACACCTCCTTACATCATTCCCTCCACACCTCAGAGAGACATAACTACATATTTGAGTGAGTATAAAGTAGTACTTCACAAGCCCTAGTAACTCTACTTCTTATCAAGTCTTCTCTAAATACCTTACAGAGCCTTTCTACTCACCTCAGAGATCCTGCGATACACACCTGAGAAAACCTTTGACTCACCACAGAGAACTTTCCTATACACTGCAAATTGCCCTTTTGTTCACTTAAGTGAACACTTACACTCTCATCAATAAGCCTTCCTAAAACCTCATAAAGCCCTCCTACACCCTTCAGAAAGTCCCCTGAAATGTTATAGAGCTCACCCTACATAAAAATTAGAACCCACTTAAAACCTCAGAGAATCTTTCCTTCACACCTCAAACTCACTTCCCTACACATCTAAATAGTGACTCCCTACTAATACTAAAAGCTTTCTATACACACCTCAAGTTCACATTCATATACCCCATAGGGATACTGCCTCCACACTTTATTGAGCAGCACTTAGTCAACTCAGATAGCCTTTCCTATACACCCCAGAGAGTACTCCCTATAAATTTCATTGAGATGTTAATTCAAATATCAAATTCCCATGTTACAAACAACACACCCTACTACACAACTCAGATACAACTTACTACTCACCAAAAAGCCCTGTCTACTCACTTCTGAGGGTTGGCCTGACACACTTCAGAGATGACTCTGGATACACTGAGTGGCCTTCCTAAACAATGTAGGGAAACTCGAGACCTGGGTTAAACTTGAGACCCGGGTTCGAATCCCCAGCACTGCTCAATTGCTGAAATTCCAAACAAACAAAAGAAACAATGTAGGGATTCCCCCTATTATACTCAAAGAATACTCCCATTATATCTCATTGTGTTCTACCTAGTCATATCAGATAGATTTCATTATTCATTTCTGAGACCCTAACTACACAACAGAGTGACCTCCTATGCAGACAAAAGCCCTTCTACACCCCTCATAGATCACTCCTGCACACTTAATAGTGGCCTCTGTACACACATCAAATCATCTGCACTACAAATCTCAGATAACCTTCCCTTCACACTTCAGTGAACACTTCCTACACACATAGCAGTCACCTCTCCACATAGCTCTGAGCCCTACCTACTCATATCAAGTGCCCTTTCTACAGAATTCAGAAGTTCATCCATACACCTTAGAAACATTTCCTATACTTATTATTTATCATTCACTGTATCATTGTTGGGACCAGAAAACTGTTGCTACATAACACACACCATGCCTCTACACATCACAGAATGCCATAATTTTACTATTCAGAGGCCCATGTTACATACCTCATAGAGCACTCTTTCAAACTTCACTTTGTCCTTATTTATCTCAGAGATCTCTCCTTACTCACCCAAGGTGTCCATAAATACACACCTAAGTTAACTCTTATTTTTTTCCAATGAGCACCCACCTTATACACCTCATTCAACAGTCCTCTCTACACATCTCAGAGAGGCTTCTATACAACTTCAGAACGCCCTTTCAACAAACCTTTAAATACCCTACATATACATCTCTTGTAGTCTTCAAAACTAGCCAAAATGCTCTCCATATTTACCTCCAGGGTCCAAAACTACAAACCTAAGAGAATCCCCAAGATACTCTTCTGAGTGTCCTACAAAAACACCTAACAGTTTCCTCTCTTCTCTCCTAAAATATTCCTTTCACCACACCTGAGTTTATTCTTGCTACTCATGTCAGAGATCTCACTATTCACTGTAGAAGTCCCTCCCTACATAACTGAGATAAAATTTTAACTTTGTCAAACAGGCCTCCTACATCCCTTATAGATCCCTCTGCCCACCTAATATAGACATACCTACACACCTCTGAGAGCCCTCCAAACACACATCAGAGTGCTATCCCTCTGAATTTCAATTAGCCCTCACAACACACCTCAGTTAAAACATAGCAAAGCTCAGAGTCCTGCCTACTCATCTCCATGATTCCTCACTTCAGATAATACAGATTCCACTTCCAAACTTCATGGGACCCTCCTTTCTACATCAATTTGTCCTCCTTATTCATCTAACAGAGCTCTCACTACTCACATCAGAAAATCATACAAACACAAGTAATTGAGCCCTTTCTACTGAACTCAGTGCACCCTATCTATACATCAGAGTGAGTTCTCCTAAATCAACTGACAGGACCCTCACACACACTTCTTGTAGCTCTCTAACACATATCATAGAAACATCCTGTGCACCTCATAAAGTCCATGAAGCTCAGAGGACACATACTACCAACTACAGGGAGACGCCTCTACACACCTAAGTTTAAACTTTATACACAACAAAATGTACCCTCCATACTCAAACCTAGAGCAGTTTCTACACACATCAGAGAAGTTCCTACATAACTCAGTGAGTAAAACCATACTTCTTTGCAAGAAGAAACAATGTTTCTTTGCAAGCCCTCTATAATACCTCAAAGAGTCTATATACTCACTTCACAGAAGCCTCAATATACACACCTCAGAGAAAAATTTTGACACTCCACCATGGCCTTCCCCATACACGATAAATACTGACTGTTACTCTGAACCTAACCCTAACCCTAATCACAAACTGAAGTCCTCCCTACATGCCACAGAGTCCTCCCTGACCCTGAAACTGACCATGACTTGACCCTAACCCTAGGCCCAACCTAACCCTAACCTCATAGTGCTTTCCCTTCTACACAAGTTTTTTCTCCCTACTCATCTCACCACTCTTACTACTCACCTCAAATGGCCCTCCAAACACAGCTCACTGAGTTCTTTCTACAATCTCCAGTGCACACACACTGTGCAACTCTGTGAGCCAGCCCAACTCACTTCAGGGGGCCCTCTCACAGACAAAAAGGAGCCCTAGGAAAAGCATCATATAGCCCTCCTTACACAGCTCAGCAGCTGCACACTACCAATCATAGAGACCACTCTATAATATGCTCCATAAACATCAGTGGAAACCATCCTATATCAAGGTAGTACATACTTGTGTAGACAACCTCAGGGAGACATCTATATATACCTTACTGAGTAAAAATTGTATTCCTATATGAGATCTTTGTACTAATTATACTTCATGTGGTACTCTTTAAACACCTCAGAGAGTATTTCTACTCACCTCAGAGAGCCCTACTACGCATCTCAGACAGCTATTTCCACTCACCTCAGAGGTCTTTCCTATACATTACAAAAGCCCTATTTATTCAGTTTTGTGAGCCCTACCTCTCATAGCAAGAAGTTTACTGACAAACCTTATAAATCCCCACTATGCATTTCAGAAGGCCCTCCCTACATACATCAGAGAGACCTCCCTACACAAAGAGAACCTGTTTTAACACCCCAAAGAACATTTCCTACACACAACAAATTCATTCCCCTACACATCAAAGTAATCCCAATCCTACTCACATCAAGAGCCCTTTCTACACACCTCAAAGTGCCATCCATACACAGCCAAGAGATGCCCCTCCACAATTTATGGAGCAACACCCAAACAACTCAGATAGCTCTCCATATACGTCCCAGCAAACACTCTCTATAAACACCACAGAGATGTTAATTCAAACCTCAGAATTCCCATGCAACCAACCTCAACCAGTGCTACAAACACAACACAGATTTATCTTATTTCTATCCAAAACTCTCCCTACTCATGTCTAGGAGCTGCATATACATACTTAAGAGAGTACCCATCATTCTGAATTGAAAGCCCTCACAAACACTTCAGAGATTTCTTATACTATCCTCAAAAAACCCTCCCATCAAAACACAGTGTATTCTCCCTACACTTATCAGAGATCTCACTGTTCACTTCAGGAGGTCCTCCCTCCACAACTGTGTTAACATTTCTACTCAGTCACAATGCCCACTTACACCCCCATAGATCCCTTGGCATATCTAATAGAAAACTCCCTACACACCAGTGAGAACCCTCCAACACGCATCAGAATGCAAAACTTATGCATTTAAATGAGCCTTCACTATACAACTCAGAGAGCCTGCACCACAAAACCCATAGTGTCTTCCATACACATCTCAGCAAGTCTGATCTACATGTGACATAGGCCCCTCTTCACACTTCATAAGGTCCTCCCTTCTACATCACTTTTTCTTCCCTACTTCTCTTACAGAGCTCTCACTACTCAGCTAAAGAGGCCCTTCAGAAACAACTTATTGAATCCTCTCTATTCAACTCCGTACATATTCTTTATACAGCTGAGTGACCCCTCCCAATTCATTCCAGAAGGACCACCCACAAACATTGTAGAGCACTCTGACACATCAAAGATCTCCTCTATGGACCTTATAGAAGATCCTCTAAACAGATCAGAGACTGCACGCTACCAACCTCAGAGTCCTCTCCACACACCTCAAAGTAACCTTCATTCACATCAAAGAAAGCTCTACCTACTTACCTCAACAACAGTCTCTAAATACCTCAGAGATACTTCCCTACACATCTCAGCAAGAACAAATTAGATTCTTTTAATAGCCCTCTCTACTAACTATACTTCATGTCAAGTACTCTCTAAATCCCTCAGAAAGCCCATCTACTCTCCTCAGAAAGCCCTCACTACATGCCTAAGGGAGCCCTTTCAATTCACAACAGAGGCCTTGCCTGTGCATTCAAAATACTGACCCCAAACCAGAACCCAACCATATCTATAACCCTAACACTAAGCCCATCACACATAATACAGAATCCTTGCTGACATTTACAGTGACCATGACCCTGACCTTGACACAATACTGATCCTAATGCTAACCTTAACCTTAACCTCATAGAACTTTCCCTTCTACATCAGTGTTTTCTCCCTACTCATATCACAGAGCTCTCGTGCCTTACCTTAAAAGGCCCACCAAACACTACTTATTAAGCCCTTTATACAATTCTCAGAGCACCCTCCCTTTGCACCTTTATGAGCCCTCCATACTCACCTCAGGAAACCCTCCCACACACCACTAGGAAATCTCAAATCTATTTTGTGGAGCTCTCTTACATATGTCACAGTTCTCTCCCTCCACAGTTACATACACCAACCTATAGCACCTCCCAAATAATCTCAGCGTACCCTCCTTAGACATCAAAGAAAGTAGGTTCTACTTACCTCAAATGCATTTCCTACACATTTCAGAGGGATGTCCTTACATACCATAGTTTGTACAAATTAGATTTCTTTGCAAGCCAGTTCCACTAATTGAGCTTCTTTGCAAGTGCACTATAAAAACCTCAGAGAGTCTATATACTGATGACAGAAAGTCCTCAATATACATCTCCTAGAGCACTTTCAACTCATTACAGAGGCCTTCCCTATAAATTGCAGATACTGAACCTGACCCTGAGCTTGACACTAACCATAATTTAAGCCTAAACTTCAGCCCTCCTTGCATACCAGAGAGCTCTCCCTGACACTGACACTGACCATGAACATGAACCTGACCCTAAATCCTGACCCTAAACATAATAGTGCCTGTCCTCATTTATCACTTTATTCTCCCTACTCATCTCACAATTCCTGACTACTCCCCTCAAATGGCCCTTGAAACATAATTCAGTGAGCCCTTTCTACATGTTACAATGCACCTTCTTGATTCACCTTTGTGAATCCTCTGAACTCATCTCAGGGAGCACTCCCACATATGTAAAGGAGCCCGCTGACACACATAATAGTACCCTGTGAACACAGCTCAGAGACTACTCCCTAAAAATCTCAGAGGAAACTCTGTACACACATCTTAGTTTCTTGCTGACACATCAAAGAATACCTTCACTACACATCTGTAGAACTGTTCATACATACATCAGTGAAGTACTCACTATGGGGTTTTTTTGGAAGCCTTCCATAATCACCTCAGAGAGCCTGTGTACTCACCTCAGGGAACCCTCATAATACACCATGGAGTCATTACAACAATTCAGAGAGTCATTTAAATACAAAACAGAGGCCTTCCCATTTACAATGCAAATACTGATTTGGACACCAACACTGAACCGAACCTTAACCCTCTAACTCTAACACTAACCCCCTAATTCTAATACTAAGTCTAAATATAACCCTAATCCATGCCCTAGCCTCAAAATCTAACCTTAAGCCAAAGAGTAACCCTTCCTTCTCAGCTCAGAATCATCCCCATACAAAAATCACAGAAGCCTCCCTACACATCTGAGTGCCCTCCTGACACATTGAATAATGTTCTCAACATATGTCTCAAGAGAAGTCCTACATACCTGAAATAGACATATCCCTATACATATAAGTGAGTACATACAATATTCATTTTCAATCCCTTCTAAACATCTGAGTGAACCTTTCTATTAACCTCATAAAACTCTGATTACACTCTTCAGAAATCCTTTTTGACTGTCCTTCCACATACACCAAAAATACCGTTACTTACTTAATTGAGCACTCACACGCTTGTCAATTAGTCCTTCTATGAACCTCAAAAAGCCCTCCTACATGCCTCAGGGACCCCTCCCATAATATCTCATAGAGTCCTCCTTCCACAATGAAAAGAATTCACTTTCACAGCTCGGAGAAAATTCCTATATGCCTCAAACATACCTCCCTATACATGTAAGGATTTTCTCCCCATTCACATTAAGAACCTTTCCTACACAACTCTAAATCCCATCCATACACACCTTAGGGGCATGCCCTCCACACTTCATTGTGCAAACCCTAAAGAACTCAGAAAGCCATCCTTATATACACCAGAGAGTAATCCCTAAAAATGCCAAAGAAATGTTAATTCAAAACCTCAGGATGCTCATGCTGCACACCTCAGCAAACCCTACCCACACTTCTCAGATAGACCTCAATATTCAACAAAAACTCTCCCTACTCATCTCCCAGTGCCTTACCTAAACACGTGAGGGATTCCAGCCACTATCCTAAAAGAAACCTTCAACCACAGGGTTTTCTCCTTGCTTATATCAGATGGATCTCTGTATTTACTTTACAGGGCCCTCAATACACAATGGAGATAGCACTCCTACATGAGCAAAAGCCCTCTTACATCCCTCAGAGATTCTTCTGCATTCCTAATAGGGACCACCCTGCACACCCATGAGGGACTTCTTTTCACATATCAGTGTGCCATCTCTATGCATTTCAATGAGTCCTCACTAAAAACCTCAGGGAACCTACACAACAAGGCTCAGAGAGCCCTCTCTACTCATCTCAGTGAATCCTATATACACATGAATGAGATACTCCACTCCATACCTCATAATACCTCTCTTTCTATATGAATTTGTTCTCCATACTCATCTTATAGAGCTTCTCTGCTCATCTGAAATGGTTCCTGAGCAGATCTCACTAGAGTTCTTTCTAATCATTTCAGTAAACACTCTGTATAGACCTGTGTGAGCCCTCTTGTCCCCTCACAGTTGGACCACCCACACATGTCTAATAGCCCTCTGACATGTCATAGAGTTCTCCTACACACCTCATAGTGTACTCTACACAGCTAAAATATCATGCATTACTAAACTCAGAGAGTCATCCCTACATACCTTAGAGTATCCTCCATGCACATAAATAAAAGCACTCTCTAATCACCTAAAAGAAATCTCTACACACCTCAGAGAGACATCTTGCATACCTCACTGAATACAAACTATACTTTTTTAAAGCCCCTTCTGATAACTATACTGCTTTGCATATCCTCTCTACATTCCGCATGTACCCTATCTATGCACCTCAGACAGCCTTCAATGCACACCTCAGAGAACACTTTTGACTCATGACATATGCCTTCTATGTACACCACAAATGCTGACCCTGATCCTGAACCTAGTCATGAACCTAACCCTAACTCAAACTACAAGCCCTCCCTACATAAAACAGAGGGCCCTCCCTGACCATGATACTGACCATGATCATGACCTTGACCCTAAACCCTAAACATACACACAACCAACACCCTAATCTCAGTTTTCTCCCTTCTACATCAATTTGCCCTCTCTACTCATCTCTCAGAGTTCATTTCTTCCATCAAAAGTCCTTACAAACACAACTCACTGAGCCATTCCCACATGTCACACCTTTCCTCTGCACTACTGTGTGTCCTCCCAACTCACATCAGTGGCACATGCACACCCGTTAAATTGTCCTATGACACACATCATGGAACCCTCCTACACAACTCATAGAGTCCTCTTTACACAGCTCAGAGGCTACATGCTACCAACCTCAGAGGACACTCTCTACACACCTGAGTGTACCCTCATACACATCAAGTTAACCCTCTCTACCAACATCAAGGGAAGTCCCTAAACATCTCAGGAAAATATCCCTACACACCTCAGTGAGGCATGTCTATATATCTCACTGGGTACAAAATATACTACTTTCTAAGTACTCACTACTAACTATTTTTCTTGGAAAGCCTCATTTAAACACAACAGAGAGCCTATCTAATCACCTTAGAAAGCTATTAATACACATCTCAAAGAGTCCATTCAACTCATCACTGAGTCACTCTTTATACACGGAAAATACTGACCATGACCCTTAACATATCCCTAATCCTAACCATAACCTTAAATACAAGCCCTCCCTACATACCACAGAGGGTTGTCCCTGACTCTGATACTGAACAAGATATGGATCCTGACCCAAAACTGTAAGCCACACCCTAACTCTAACACAAGATTTATAGTTCTTTCCCTTTTATATCAGTTTGTCCTCCCTACTGATCTCACAGTGCTCTCAATACTCACCTCAAAAGGCTGTCTGTAAACAACTTACTGAGGTTTTTCTACCCAGCAAAGGACACCATCCCTATGCACATCTGTGAAACCCTTTCAACTCAATTCAGGGGGCCCTCCCACACACATCAATGTGCCCTCCTACAACCATCAAAGGGCCCTCCCTCCATATCTTGTAGAGGCCTCCTATGCAATGAAGAGAATCAAGAGAACCTTTTCTTCACACCTAAAACACACCTCCCTACACATCTAAATAATCCTTCCCTATTTAAATCAAGAGCACTTTATACACACT